>NW_020956878.1:4872-78898 GCF_003031625.1 Empidonax traillii
GCACTAAGTTGTGCCACTTCAGTCCTCTCAGCTTTTCCACTAATTGTCCACAGGTCATTTTTACATTATTCATAACTTTCTTCGTATGCAAAGCGTGGGTTTGAAATGAGGTTCCAACAGCACTGGCCTAGGGCTTTTCTTGCCACTTGTTATAAATATTTGAAGCAAAATAATTCCCTCAGAATTCTAATTCGAAGAGACGGTTGTTTTGGTGTTTTTTTTTTTTTTTTTTAAATTAAATGGAAGAAGTTCAAAGAATTATTTTTAAAAGGGCTTGAAGGAAGAATTTGTCTGTGCTAGTGTGGAGCAATTATAATTGCATATATTGTAGACATGCAGGTTTTTAGATTCCTGTTTTCAGCATGCAAGATGAAAACTGCTCCATATCTCACTCCAGCACCTCCACAAAGTTCTTATCTGCTGAAACAATTACACGTGGCAGTAATGTGCACAGTTTGTGCTATTCCAACACTGACTTGAACCACAATAAATAAAAGATATTCTCTCCCTCTCTTTCATCATCCTCAACACTTTGAACAAACACTGTTAGGTAATCTCCAAAAATAGCACAGATGTCCTTCACTAAAGGGAATCCTTATCTGCTCCACACCAGCTCGAAGCCCATCTCAGACCAGGTCCTTTTAACATCAAAAATCTGTAATTTTTTCCCCCATTTGCATGATCTTAACTCACTACTGCTTTTCAGTCCTTGTGGATCACCCCTGCACTTTCTCCTGGGTAGGAACCACTCCCTTCCATCACAACCTCAGGAATATCTCATTTGCTGAGCAGCATTTAAGATTCACTTGACTACACAAGCTGCACATTGTGATGCTCCTGGCAAACACCAATTTAAATAAATACTTAATTACAAGGGTTTTGATGGCTTACATTACATACAAATACATTTAATAGAATCAGAGAGTGCCAGAATGGTTTGGGTTGGAAGGGATCTTAAAGATCAGCCAGTGGGATGATCCACGGGCAGGGACACCTCCTACTATCCAAGGTTGCTCCAAGCCCCGTCCAACCTGGCCTGGAAACACTTCCAGGGATGGGGCAGCCACAGCTTCTCTGGAAAACCTGTGCCAGGGCCTATCCACCCTCACAGGGGAAGAATTTATTCCCAATATCCCATCTCACCCTGCCCTCTGGCAGTTTAAAGCCATTCCCCTTTGTCCTGTCCCCCCATCCCTTGCCCCCAGTCCCTCTCCAGCTCCCTTGGAGCCCCTTTAGGTACTGGGAGGTTCTCTAAGGTCTCCTTGGAGCCTTCTCCAGGCTGAATTTCCAATCCTTTGAGTGCCCCCCAACAATATCATATTTATGTACACATATACACACTCTGTACAAATACTTGGAAATTTTGGGAAATTTTTGTGGTAATAAACACCAAATTTTTTAAAAAATCACAACCTCATTATACATCAGTATACAACAATATTCAAAAGCGATGTGCTTAACCGTTTGCTCATTGACATCATTTACCTTCCTGTTCCATCTCCTCAGACACCCTTCTCACGAGAATAACTCGTGGTCTCACACTCCCCACTGGTGCAGCTCCTTGGCTCTCCTCCTGTGGGTCACACAGTAAAACCACATCACAAATCTGACTTTTGATTACCTGGAGCTTCAGGAAACACCCAAAGAAGTTTTTCAAGATTCATTAAAGGATATGCACTTGTTCAGCCCTCAATCAGCCTGTTGCTGTTGCCTCTGGGCAAATATCCCAGGAGCAGCAGGTATGGATGGCCAAGTGCCATTTACACCTGGAGACACAGGAGACCCTCCATTTTTACTCAAAGCACGTGGTGGAAAGAGCACATTATTTCCCTGGCTCTCTTCAACATCTAGGACTTCTCCCTAGGTATGATCCTCCTGACTAACAAGAGAAATTTGAAAGGGAAAAGAAAAATATCAACTGGTTGGTTTGGGTTGGAAGGGACCTTAAAAATCATCTTGTTCCAACCCCCTGCCCTGAGCAGGGACACCTTCCACTAGCCCAGGTTGCTCCAAGCCCCATCCAACCTGGCCTTGGACACAAGGGGGGGGTGTTTTTTTTGTTGTTTTCTTTTGAATTTTTAATAAGATGAACCAAAAACCAGTTTAAACTGAACTGAGGTGCAAGCAGAAGTTGGGAGATAACATATTCATAACCTACAATTATGCATTCCTGAAGATTAAAAAAAGCCATGTCTTTTGAAATACTAAAAAAAAATGAAAGCTAATGAGAATACCAAAGTGCCAATCCCACTTCAAAAATGTGGATTGTATAAAAACACTCACACTCACAAAAGAGCATCACGAACATATTTTGCAACCAAACGATTCCCTACGATTTTAACAACCCAACTGGGCCTTCAGATGACTTCGATTTACCACCTCTGGAATGTTTAGCCAGGCAAATATGACTTCAGTGTTCCTGTCCCTGCCATGATCAGGGTGATTTATTTGGAGTAGAAGAGCTCAGCTTGCTCCCAGTCATCCTCCTGCTCCTCAGAGCTGAGAGCAGGGTGGCAGAGTGGCCACAAAGCACAGGCAATTGTTGAACTGTTGCACAAGAAGGGGTCAAACTGAAGATGCCTTTAGTCTGGCTTTATGTCTGACAGTGGCTAAAAGCATTTATAAATCTAGAGAAAAAAAAAACCTGATGGAGGAGCAGCCAAGGAATTTTGGGAGATAAGAGAATTCCTATATGACTTCAACTGTTTGTTTTGGAGGGGGTGACCACACAGATTTCACGAGTGAAAAGGCATTTTGCTCGTGCCCTCGATGAAAAAATTCAGTGCTCTTTGTGCTGGTCAAAATCTGATCTCCACACCAGTGCCAGGGAGCAAACAAGTTGGACACAGATGATCCCTGACACCAGGATCCTGTCTGGTTCCTGCAGGAACCACCCAAGCTTTGCCACAACAAACCCCAACACCCAGGAAGATCATTCCCAGTCGAATCAGAACAAAGCTCTGCCAAGGTCAGCTGGACTCCACCTGAAATAGTGCATTTTCCTCAGGTCTCTCAGCAAACCTTGCCCCTGAACAGATCTGTCTGCTGGCTTTGTGTGTAGGTGAGACAGTTTAACTTCAGTGAAGGCAAAACACCGCCTGCAGATGGAAAACAAGATGTGGAGCAGCTGATGTGAGAATCAGTGACTAACCTGGGAGCAAACCTTTCAGGGAGTTTAAAGTGATTATTTTCCTTAAACACAGCACACAATGAGTGAATGAATCATCCCGAAAGCCTGAGCAGCTCTTGCTCTCCTAGGCTGGTATTGTGCTCCCAGAAAATCTGATTCCCACAGGCAGGTGACGAAGCAGATCCAGCTGTGGAGCTGAATGCAGATGCCACCCCTAACTGAAGGGAGGGGAAAGGTTCATGGTTGTCACGTGGCAGGGAGATGCTATCAAAACAAGCTTTCCAATCATCTGCTGCAGGGATCATTTTTTGCCTTTCAGGGAAGGAGGTGCAGATCTGGCAGAGGATCTGATGGAACACGGCTTTGCCCCATCCAGGAGGGATGTTTATTGTCATTGTCACTTATGGGTACAATCACAGCATTGAAAAGCTGAAAGGTGAGGGAGAAACACTGATTTGGAACCTGACATCAGGAATAAACACACACACAGGAAGAGAAATTTCTTGCACAGGTAAGACCATGTCCATGGGCAATCTTACACCCAGTAAATTATTATTTCCCTGCACCCAAACGAGCAAAAAATCAGTCCTAACCCCAGCAGCTGATGGAGATGCAGGAATCACTGTATTCTTTACCCCAGCTAAGGGGGCTAAAAGAAGGGAACATGTTTTCTCCCCTCTGCCCCCATAATTTTGGCCAGTGAGACAAGAACAAGGACCTGTGAGCTTCACCCCAACACACACAGCGGTCACAGAATCCTGATTGGCCCATGAACAGTCATTCCAAGAAACAAGATGTTCTGGTGATCTCAAAGTGGAAGGGGCATGACACTTAAAATCCTCAGTGAAGATGCAAACACATCACTGCAGGTGATGTATTTAAGGACTGCTCAGACACCAAAGGCATCAAGGCTCAAAAACACAAACCCAAAAGTGGCACAGGGTGGGTTATGACATGGCAGTTGGGTGAATAAAAGATACTTCAGGTTATTTTATCCAGAGCACCAGGGAAGGGCAGAATTTACCCATGAAAACAGCAACCATGGTAATATATAATCACTTTCAAACACCCTGTGAAGCTTCACATATTAGAGAGCAGTCTGCCACCTCGTTTTTAGCTTTTGCCACTTGTTATTTGAATTTATCTCTAGTTACCAAGTAAACCATCGTCTCTAGGTAACAGCACATACTAATAAAAAAAAAAATCAGCTGTCTGGGTTTGAAGCAGAGATCAATAGGATGTTCCTCCACCTTTAAGTGTTTTGAGGAACATTGTCCTTTACTGCCTTCCCAACCCTGCCCCTATCAGGACAAATGAAGCTCCTGAAATGCTCAGTGGGTTAAAACTTCTGAGGCCAAATCTCTCCCTGCTGTTCCCTCTCCCAGGTACCCATGATGTCGTTCCCTGGATGTGAAGCTCTGTGCCCCATCTGAACTGAGTAGCAGATTAGTATTAAATCCTGTGAGAGCAGTGAAGCTGTGAGGAAGAGCAGAAAAGGTAAAAAGAGAAGGTAGAAAAGGAACTGTAAGGATTTGCCAGGGGAAACACAATCATTTTTATTACACACACGCAGTTCTGACTTCAGTTTCTCAGCTGAACGTGTCACTTCAAATACACCGGTTGTGTGATGTCAGAGACGACAGTGGAATAGGAAAACCTGTTTTCCAAGGTTCCAGTTTGCTCCTTCTGAGTAGTCACAGAAAAAAAAAGTCCTTGCAGCTCACCTGGGACAGATCCTCTGAGGGAGATGTCACTCTGCTGCCTGGCTGGGCAGGATTGGAAGCCGGCTGTGACTCCAGCTCAGCCAGAAGCATCGGCCCGTGAGTTGTATCTGCATCTCCGAGAATTTCTGCCGAGAGAAAACAAGTTCCTTGATGAGCCAGAGCAACGATTTCCTGGTCAAAACGCTGTGGCAGAACGTGCAGCCTTTCAAAATGCACCAGTGGGCTATGCAATATTAGAGAGAGTGATTTCCTCCCTACATGGCCTGTTGTACAACCTTTAAATTATTCTTGTGGGAAAAAAAAAGAAAAAAAGAAATAAGAGTCTCTGGAAATTAAAAAAACCAATCAGTTTTATCATCTGTAGATTTCTAATGTGGCAGCATTTCTGAGGGGCTCAGAGCTGTACAGTTCATCATACCTTGGATGCTTAATGAGCTTTATCACACTTATGGAAAGGGACTGGAAAGGATTCTTCAGGAAATTATTAAAAGAAAGCTGTATATAGTCTATTTTAAAGGGATAATTTGCTCTCTAATCCAGCATTTATCAAGCTTTTGCAGCCTGCAAGTATGTAAAGCATCTTTATGAAAAATGTACTGACAGCTCCTGAACTAACTTTAGCCTTCTGCTATCATACAGAGCCAAGGAATGAATTTTAAGCCTAATTAACTATAATCATTGCTTAATTAACTGTAATTATTGTTCACTTTAAGACTGCATGTGCCACGTTTCATTTGCATGTTGGTTTCTCTGTCTATGACTTCAAGCACTGAAAACAAGGATTTATAAATGAAGGGCTGCTGTTGGGTATCTGCACAAGCAACACCCGCTCCAGCCTACAAATGGACACCATAACACAGATAAAAACTGGTCACAAACCTGAAAATAACCCAGACACAAGACACACAATCCCCAAATTTGTTACAGATACATCTGTGAGTGGCTCACTGTGAGAGAGAAACTGAATACTCACTGCAAGGTTCTATGGACAGAGAGGCACAGCCTGAAATATGTGACCTTTGCCACCCGCTGGTGCAACAATTGTTGAATTTTAGCGCTAAAAATAACTGTCCAAGCAGATGATGGGCTTCAATTGCAGCTGTTGTGGCCACCAGGGAACAGGTGATTTGACTGGCAATCACACAGTAGTGGTGAGATCAGAGATGTGGAAGGAAAGTGGGAGCAGTTGGGGATCATTCCTTCCCCATCTTCACAAATGGATTGTTTCCTATCCAGTGTTGACTTCACCAACCAAAGGAGTTGGCAACAAGATTTTCTGTTCCTCCCTGACATGAAAACACTCTTGCCTTGAAAGGAGATCTGAGCTTTTATACTGTGATGTTTCCTCAGCAGTGCAATGAATGCTGGGCTGTGTTTGGAGGTGGGGAGGGAGAGAAGCTCAACTATAAATCATCAGAATGCAACACAACTCAGTGTGGGATCATTACAGATTGTGGAAAAGCACAGGGCAATTCCCCTATGATAGTTAGTGCTACAAACTCACAGCTACTTTAAAGGGTTACTCTCTGTGGAAGCAGTGGAAATGTTTAATCACTTCAAAACCAAGCAAATATTCTTATTTCTCCAAGATTGTTTTTGCCACGTGTCGAACACGTTCAGCGTCAATCCACTTCCTTCCCAGCGGCCAAGGGTTAATGATGTGAGATCTGCTTCCCTCGTCACATCCACGCACGTGAAAATTAAAAGGACAGGAAACCAGCTGTTTGATCACTTCGATTTACACAATTTCTGATGAATCAGTGCAACCAAGCTGGTTTTGCAACAGCTTAATAATGATTTCGGTCTGGTTTAAACATATTTAAAACCACAGTCAACAAAGAGTTTCTGCAGCTGTTAAATTAAACAAGCATGGATGTACATTTTCAGATAACAATGGAGACACTGGGATAAAAAAATAAGGGAGAGGAAGGATGGACCACTGGCTTCAGCACTGGTTTCCACTGGAAAGAAATAAAAGTCACTGGTTCACCACAGCAATTTATCCCTGCACTGCCCTGTACAAGCCACTATGTGTGTGCCTCAGTATCCATGTGGGAAAATATGAAATATTAATGTCCCTATCATTAAAGGAATGGATGAAGCTGAAATATGTCGTCATTTATGGGACACTGCAGCATCACTAGGATGGAGTGCTAAAAGCCAAGAGGAGCAGGGCTGTGCCAGGGGACAGAGAGAGGCAGCTTGAACTGCTGGTGTTACTGCCTGTCCAGTGGAAACCACCCCCATCAGTGGGCAAACTAAGTGTTCTTCAGGACTGAATTTGACTTAGAAGAATAAAATACATACCTTACAAGTTAACTTTTGCATAGGCAAGTGGGTACTTGCCATGATTTTTGTTCAAATTGTTAAAGATTGCAAAGAGGAGTAGAGGTTTGAATTAAATCCAGTTCTCGGAACAGGGATAATTTCACTGTAGGAATTGCCTGTAAATTTTGGATTTTGAACATACTGGCTGAAATTATTTCAGATTCTGTTACAGAACCCCCTGAGAATCCCAGAGAAGAATGACCAGTGTACCTCCAATGTGAGTGAGCTGTCCTGGGGATGCAGGACAGGATCCCTGGTGTGCTCTGTTCCCAGAGCTCGGAGCAGCTGGATGGGCCAGGAACAGGGAATGTCCCAGCAGGATTCTCTCTTCTGCTCTGCTCAGCCTGGGTCTTTGACCTTCACTGAGCTCCCCAACACTGCCCTCAGAGTCCTACAGGGGACACCAACATCAGAACAGCAGGGATTAAAAAAAAATCCCAGTGTTTTTTTCCAAACCCAGGAGTTGTTTCCTAATTACACTAACACTTAAAACACATATAAACCTAAGTTATTTGCATTGAATAAAGAAAACAAAGCCAGGAGACATCAGCTGGGGTTGAAATTAAGACCTACCTGTATCAATATTGGACAGAAAAGGGTGCCTTGCAGCCAAACAACATTTATTTTGTTAGTGAGACCCCAACATGCCCAAAACCTCAGTTCTATTTTTAGCAGGTGAAGCCTTTAATGTTATAGATTCGACCACTGCTGACTGCCTGACCTTGAACCACTGACAGCATCTGAAAGCTATTGACTCTCTGCTGTACTTCCATTTTCAAGCAGGTTTGGAGGGCACTTAAGATAGGGATGGTTCTCTGCATCCTGACTTTCAAAGCTGCATGGAAAAAATTCCCATGCAGGAAAAAAACAGGTTGAACACATAAAGGTGTGCAGAGAATTATCCCAAGGCAATATCAATAACACACAGGAGGATATCGTTGCTCTCATAAAGCAGAAGGGACCCCTGCACACACCTTGCCAGAGTTTATTAATTTATTAGTTTATTAGTTTAGGGGGGAGTTTATTAGTGACTGAGTGGTCCATGGCTATGGGAAAGGGGAAGAGCAAATGAGAGATGCATTTGTAATTGGCAGTGCTGATGAGAAAATGTCACTGCAATTACAGGCAGAACTGGGAGCTGACACTGTAGAAAGCTTTTCACCAAGTCCATCCACCAGAGCTCATTAGCAAAATAAAGAAAGACAAAGGAGCAGTTAAGGAAGTGAGTCAAGTCAGTCATTATTTAGACTAAACTGACCAAGACAGAAGGAAGAAACTGCACATGCATCAGTAAAAGCACAAAAAGCAAGAGCTGCTGTAAATAAAGGTGTTCATGGACCATACTGCAGCACTCAAAGTTCACTTCCTTCCAACATTCCTCCAGCTATGTCAGTCAGAATAAACACCCCAGTCCAAATTGCTGTTTTCCACACAGAAAGGACTTAGATGCACAACAAAAAAAAAAAAAACCCTGCCATGCAGATAGTCTGCTTTTTATGCCAACTGAACGGGAATATTTTGAGGTTTTGTTACCTCAAAGAGCAGCATCAACACCATGTGCAAAGTGCACAAAGTCCTTGTCCTGTCAAACATTCCACCTCTGCTGCTGAAGTGCCAGGGAATTCCCTGGCAACAGGAAGGATAATCTTGCAGTGTTTTATCCACTTGGGGAGTAGGAAAGCACCACTTCAAAACTACTGCTCTGGAAAGCAAAAGGACAGTGAGTTACCTCCAAGTGGTCTATTCCTTCTGGTGGAGAAGCAGGTGCTTGATTTAATTTGGCTAAAAGAGTCAGGACAGGATCCCTGGGAAATCCTTTATCCAGCCTCCTCACAACTTGCCCTTCACTCGGAGGGTCATCATCCTAAAACAAAGAAACAAACCCCATATAATGCATGAGCCAAAACTCAGGATATTCTGTGTTTCTACGGCATGAATGAAAACATGGATATTAAATGGGAAAACATGCACAGGCCATGTATGTGTAGAAATGTTTAGGAAGGAGAGGCAGGGAGAAGAGAGGTGGACTCCTACTCTAGGACATTTAAATTTGCCTCATGGAGCTTGGAAGGGAGATTGTCTGGTCCATCCCAGCTGCTCGAGGCAGTTTCTTTCAGCTTGGTTACCCCCAAAGTAAAAACATTTGTCATGTTTAAAAACGGATTTCCTGAATTCCAAGCTGTGTCCAGTGCCTCCTGCCTTTCACCAGGCACCAGAGTCTGGCTCTGTCTTCCACTCCAGCCTCAGCAAACCCACTTGAATAATTTAATCACACAAGCAATTAAAAGATGGCTCAAAGCTGGAACAGCTCAGAGCATAACAAGGTTCTATTCTGTTTCAGATGTCTTAAAACTAAAAAACAATAAAGAAACAAAAAAAAAAGTGTATTTGCTCTCTCTCACCTAAAGAAGTACACAAATCCAACTTTTTAAAATATAAATTAGTTTGGATAATGAAAAGAGTTTTTGTCTTTGATGTTCTGAAATTCTAACACTCTTTTTGAGTGTACAGCTTGAAAGTGCAAATTCAAGAAGCTGGGTAAGTGAAAATGTTTACAGCTAAAGATGCCCAAGGTGGAATCCACATCAACTCTGTTTCTTTGGGAGACATTTCCTTACCATCTCATTGGCATCTCGTAAAGTGCTGGATAAGCTCTCGCTGAGGTTTGGAAGAGACAGCCCTCCTTCTGCTAAGAATGAAAAATATTTTGTGTTACAGCTATTCAAAAACACGGGAAAAAAACAAGACCACATTCTTTAATAATTACAACACTGTGCTTCGGTAAATTTGGAAATTCCTACTGCTGGATGTGTTATAAAGGCATGTTTTCATATTTCTTACACTTTGCTGTCAGTAAGAACTTAGTACCACATGGTACTTAAGCATGACAAGTCCCAATTATTTTCCAAGTTGATCTCATGACAAAAGAGCAGATTGAATCTCTTTTTTTTTCCTCACTAATAAACAGCAGCATTTTGTTCAGACACCAGAAAAAGAACAACGAGCTCTCTTCAATCTTCACGAACTGAAAGCTGAGGACCAGGTTAATGCTTGCACAGTTGTACCAGAAAACGTATGAAATGTAACTTCAGCGGACTGGAAGGGTTTATAAAGAGTAAAAATTAATTTAAATATTAATTTCCACAGCTGTATGCAGATGGTTACCTCCTGCAGCCACCATCTGCCCGTAGCTGAAGAGCAGCTCCCCTTCTGAGATGGGCCTGTCTGTAGTTTCAGTGTCTGTGGGGGTGGTGATGATGCTGCTTTCCTGCGTGGACACTCCAGAACTGACGGTGGGCACGGGGGATGGAACCTGAGGGTGGCTCGGAAGCGACTCCAGGGGCCTTGGAGGTGACTCCAGGGGCCTCGCTGAGGGCTGGGGGGATGGGACAATCAAGGCCTCTGGTTCCTCATCGTTAGCCACTGACATCTCACTGCAAAGTGAGAACATGCACCAAACAATGAACAACACAGACTCAAGTCCTAACTCAGTACTGGTAAGAAATTCATTCCCAAGTATTTTTTTTTTCCAACTGAAGGAACACAGCATTTCACGGAACAGCCTGAGAACCAACAGGGCTAAATAACATTATTAATAAATTTTGGGCTCTAACTAAAAATGACCAGGTGTGCTCCCAACGAGGTAAGAGAAAAAATAACTGCCAATAATGCAATATTTCACTGTCACTACAGGCATTACTGGCAGGTGTCAGCAGTTCACTCTGTACAGCACTCAGCAGGACAATGAACAAGGGCTGATACACCCCGAGAAAGGTTCCAATTCCACATTTTTCCTCCAATATACAACACAAGCAATTAAAAAAGAAACCAGAATTCTGGCTTGTCTCACTGCCTCCTGACACACAGCTAAAACATTCCTTTCTCCTGGCTTTTTGAGGACAGATGCAGAAAGAATATGCACATTCATGGTTTTGAGAGAACTGTGCAGCCTGTTCAACTCACACGGCCTGGGGACGGACAGGATCCTGAGCTGAAGGACTGAGTTTCTCTTCTTCCAGAGGAAGTTCTGCCCCATCCCAGGGGTCTGGAAGCTTTGGACTTTCCCTTTTGGCAGCGTGGGAGCCCCTCTCTGAGGCAGGAGGGCTGGGTGTGGTTCTTGGGGGTGTATTGACAGGGGTAACCGCCGGGGTGCCAACAGGGGCTGTGGCTGCTGGAATCCCAACTCCTGCAGGTGGGAAGCCAAATCCCAGATCAGAGAGGAAAGCAGGAAGTGAATCACACATCTAGGCAGTTCTACCCAAGCACCTGGGAGTTTTTGTGATACTATGGAGACAAGACTAGATTAAGGAAAGCTTCTTTTAAGTCCAGTGTTGGCAACTGAAGAATTTAAGAGTAAAAACCTCAATTTCTTACTTCCTTTAATAAGGGAGATTGCTCTGCGTTTTAAAAACACTCTTCATTTACTTGAAAAGTGTGAATTTGACTTAATTAACATTAGCAACACAGGAAAGAGCAAAAGACAGCTATTTTTCTGATGTGAAAAACTGTGGAGGGCTTGGGAGGGGTGGAAATGACACAGACCACAGAAATCTGCATTAAGTTTGAAAATAGAACTGTTATCACATAAAAAGATGTTTGCTTTTTATATAAATTAGCCCATATTTTTTTGTACTACATGAGTTCCCACTTGTATTATAGCCTCAAGAATATTTATCCTGAGAGATAACACGGCTTTGAAGAGGAAAATTAAAGGCAGGAGATTAAAGCATATTTGCTGCTTGTAAAACTTCAGTTCTTCTTTTCAATACCTGTTTCTTTAGGTTTTTCACTCTCACTCATTTCTGTGGGAGATGGGGATGGCTCTGGAGTTTTGACTGGGGGCAGTTCCTTTTCTGAAGGTGGTGTTGGTGGTGGGGTGGCCTGGGGGGTTGGCAGTGGCGTCGGCACGGGAGACTCCTGAGGGGGGAGAAAAAAATCATAACCACAGTTGTTATCTGCAGGCAGAATTCCTGCCTCCCAAATATCCCCAGAGAGAGAGAGCTGGGGAAGAGAGGGAAAGGCAGGTTTTCACAGAGCAGGAACAGTGGTTGCTTGGATACATCTTCAGGGATCTGAACACAGAGTTAAACGGTGTGACCGGAGAAAATAAATTAAACCCACTGCAAATTAAATTAAATAAAAACCATTAGAATGATGACACTGGAAAATCATTATGTAGAGAACAGAACAGGCTATTTCACCCACAGTGATCATCTGGTCCAGCTGTCAGAGCACTTCCAAGGCTGACCAAAATTTAAAGGATGTTGTTGAGGGCGTTGCCCGAAAGCCTCAGAACCACTGGCAGGTCTGGGGTATCAACCACCTCTCCAGGAAGGCTGTCCCAGGGTTTGACCACCCTCTTGGTACAGAAATGCTTCCTCATGTCCAGCCTGAATATGAATTATATTATTTTATGAAGTTTAATAAAGCATTTGATTCAATGCTAAGCGAGCAAATATTTCGTGACACGGATGAAATGGAGCGATCCGGTAATTTTATGGGAAGAAAAATCAGCTAAAAGGAAGATGACAAACAAAGGAACAGCCAAGACAGGAAAGCACCAAAATAAGCACAAACACAATTGTGATGTTCCTTTTAAAGATGACAGCAGTGGACATAAATCTGACAAGTATGATGGCTGTCATTTAAGCTGCTATGGAGGAACGTGATGGATCTTTCCAGAATTTTTCCAGGCTCTAGGAAGACTTCCAGTTTAGTTGCTGAAGAATAAGTCCTGAGACTGATAATTTTTTTATTAAAATCTCTTGTGGAAAGTGGAACATGCCATCACATTTGGCAGCTCACATTGTGACAACAAAGAAGTAAAGAACAGCTGAAGTTCTAGACAGGAATATCCCAGTGGGAAGGGACAGATCAAGATGCATCCACTGCATATTCCAAAACTTCTGCCATGAGCTGGGCACAGATGGGAAAAGGAGCATTAAAAACCCCCTCATGAGAGCACAAGTTAAAGGACAGCTAATTAAACACTCTCTTGGAGTGGGCAACATATATGGAATAAGGAAAAAAACACCCATTTCAGGATTGTGAATAATTCATAATCCCAAGGATATTTCAGTGGAAGTTGTTGGTGCAGCAACAAAAGGGCCATCAGTAAATGCAGAATGGACAATAAAAGAGGTTTCCAAGGACCAGAATAACAGGCTACAAGGAACATCTTGGCCATCAGGCCCTCCTTCCTCTGTAATGGGATGGGAAGAGATGCAGGAGTGAACTGATCACTTCTGACTACACACTGACCCTACAGCAGGCACCAGGTGCTACTGCAGCCTAAAGACACTGAGCAGAACAAAATCACTGATCCCACTTCAGCGAAGCCTCCAAGAGTTGCATTTCCAAGCACAGCAATTTCCACCTGCATCCCAAAGACATCACACAACAGCAGATTTGCAGCCCAGCCACGCTGGTAGCAAAATAAGAGCCAGCTGTCTTCTGATTATCAAAGGGAACACAGGAAATTATCCTCTATTACAGGAAGCTCGACTAGTCAATTAAGCATTTACTGAAAACTGCAGAGCTCAAAACTCAGAAAGAATTAATAGCCATTTTAACAGATAGTAAAGAATGGCTGCAAGCCCACAAGACCAAAAATATCACTCTCAGCTTCCTTCTCTTCTCAGATGAAGGAATTATTTTCTTCAGATCTCATTTGTTGCAAGGGAGCAGCACACTTACTTTTATTGAAAATAACATGAGCTGTCTTTGGACATTCAGTTCATCCACCTTTTCCTGTCATCATTCCAGGAAGAAATTACCCCTCAGAACTTCTGTAGGCAGGTTTAGGTAACATGGACACTTACCATCTTAGTCACTGTGCTTGGAAGGACATTGGGATCAGGAGCTGCTCTCTGAGCCTGATTGTCACCCAGCATGGTTGCAATTGTTTCACTGAGGGCTTCATTTACAAAATGATTGATCATTTCTGAGTCCACAGGGACACCAGCATTGACAAAGAGCTGGAATCCTCCTCCACCTGCAACTTCAACTGAAAATAAAGGAACATAAAACTCACGTCCAGGTCCCACTTCCTAAACTGCATGTTCTATACTCATTGTATTCTCCATGAGCTTTTGAACATTCCTTTGAAAAAAGTGTGGTTTTTTTTTTTTTTTTTAACTTTAAAGATAAACAAGAGTAGAGAAACAATTCCTGATCATGAAAGAAGGCAGCAGCAAAGAGCAGCGACATCCCAGGAGAAATGCATTTCTCTCCACTCTCACACAAGGTGGGGGCTCATTTTTGACATATCTACGAACAAAAGAAAGGCAAACAAACATGACAGGCTTGGCAAAACGCCAGGTCTGATTTAGATGGCCAGTAACAGAAGGTGATTTGTACAGTGGGGTGATTTATGCCTTCTTTTCCTTTCTTTTTTCCTTTTTCCCCCCAGATAATTTATTTCAACGGCCTTCTAACACCACGTAAATTAAAGTGTGCACTGCTGCTTTTTACAGTTTCACTGGTTCAGCACTACCCACCCTTGGGCTCAGGCAACAGCTACCTACACATCTTGTAAAAATGAGCCAGAAATTGAGATATCCCATCTGCTGGGAACAATAACTCCCACTTACCCATGTCAGGGCTCCCAACCTCCTCATCTTCACTCTCCGAGGTGCTGACACTGGGCACTGTTTCCTTCCCAGCTGGGCACAGCCCACTGATAATCTTGGCCATTATTTCCTGTTCCACCCTGGCAGGAGAAAATCTCTTTAACTATCAGCAAACACCAACACACACCTAAAAACTCCCAAAAAAGAGCACCTAAAATGAAGGGCAGCTCCAAGGGAAAGGAAGAAGGGAAGAGAGGAGAGAAGAGAGGGCAGGATAATTAGGGAATCATTCCCTCTCCCATAGATATTCTCCTGCCACTTTGTTCCATTGCCACTCACCAGTTTATCAGCCTGTTCTCTATGGTTTCTCTCCTCTGGATCAGTTCATCCAGCACATCAGCAGGCTGCTGAGGGGCAGAAGCCACTGGAGGAAACAAAGGACCATTGTATTTTGGAGAGGCAACTTTAAACTGGCCATTGAGCTCCAGCAGAGGCTCAGAGAACTCTGGAATTTCATCCCTCTCCTCTTCCTGCTCCTAATGAATAAGCAGTAAATTGAGTTATGGGGCAATGTCACTGAGGTAGCTGTCAGGTTTTTTTTTTTTTCTTGAAGAAACACTTGTAGATGTGTCACAGCACACAAACCACCTTCTCCCTCCTCAGCCTGGCCTGGTTAATTGATACAGCTCTGAGCTCAGCAAATCATAAATCTGCAGAGCTCTAAAGTTCTAGGAACTGCTAAATAAACCATGATTTGGCTCTTATTTCCTGCCCAGGGCAGGGAGCCAGTGCTAATGCTAACACCTGAAAAATGTATTTGTGATATAAGTCAAGTTTCTTTAATGTTCCTCCCCTAAACCAAAAGCTTCAGGAAACTTCCTACAGTTACTTGTTGAGTTGGGGTTTTTTTGTTTGTTTGTTTTGTTGGTTTTTTTTTTTTTAAATGAATTAAACTTGGTTCTTTAAAGCCTCCTGTCTGAAAAGACACACTGCCCCAAGTTAAGGTAATCTGTCAAAATTCTAATGAACTTGCAGAGCAGACATGAATGTTTGACACACATGTTACACGTGTGTTTACACTTCCATCAACTCCAGCTGCTGGAAGTTAAAAGGCATTTCTGGGTGGTAATTCACAAGATTCTCCCAGACATCTTGATTTTCATGATAATGTGCGAATTTCTAAAAAATTTACAGAAGTTCCTTGGGGTGTGTTATAAAATGTTTGGCTGTTCCCAAAAGATTCCTCCCTCCTTTTTCCCTGGATTCACAGCCCCAAGTCCCAAGGAGCAGTCACCAAGCTATCCCACTGTCCTGTCTCCTGATGGATGAGAACCTGCATCCTTTCCCTTGTGATATTAAAATATTAAAAAAAAATATTAAAATCAAATGTCTCTAATGGGAATGTGATTTTCTAAGAAGAAAATCTGGAATGGCACAAAGAGATGGAGAGCTGGGCCCTGAATTACCAGTGAGAAGTGTGTGATGGTGCTTAAAAGAGCTCCCTGTAAATCCACATTTACTAAGATTAATTTCCAACACAGTGAAAGGAGAGAGAAAAAAAAAAATCTTCTTTTCCCTCACATAAATTAAACTTACTTTTAACCCATAAAATAAAAAAAAAACCAACCTAAACCCAAACATGCTATATATTATCCCTGAATAAGAGAACAAATCACTGAAAACAGAAAGAACAGAGAAGGGGGAAATAAAAAGATAAAGTGACATTTTCCCATCTCCTTCCCTTACCCAGCATTAATAATTCTCATCTACCTCAATATTACTTTAAAACTGCAAAGTCAGAGAGGTCCCTGATGGGAATTACAACAAAGAGCTATTGGGGAACAGGATCCTTCTGCATCCTCATGTAGGGATAATTCCTCAAAGAAGCAGGAATATGGATATTCCTGCAGAATATGAATATTTGGGGGACAGCCAAAGATCTCTGAACCATTCTGGGCAGGGAAATAAGCAGTTTGGTTCCCCTCTTGCTGTCAGGATGTCTGTGCTCAGAGCCACAATTCATCCTGACAGCAAATGTGAAGATGTCTTTGTCCAGCATTTCAGGATGCACTTTCTTCTCCCTGCTTTACTCCATAAATTGGCTTTGATGTTGCCTGTTTAATGCTTCTGAGAGCATGCAAAATGCAAGCATCTGGATTAAATAAACCAAGTCCAGACAATAAATCTTTCATGGATTCAGTAACTCTGACAAACTTTTGCAGTCCTCCTGCATTTCTAAAATATTTGGTATTTAACAGTGCACAAATCCACAATAATGCACGAACCCAGAGGAAAATTGTATTCATTTCTGGGGTGATATATCATCTCTGCTGAAATAAAAAAAATAATATTACAGCCAGTATTTAATTATACAGATTGAACTTGAACATATATCACCTTGTAGACCAATCTTGAATAATCTGCACTTAATTCTGCATTTTGCTTCCCTGGGGACTGTTGAAAATACCTATCACGACTCCCAATCAAAAAATGGCATAAATTAGAAGGTCTTTCAGATATGATTGGAATATTAATCACTGTACTTTATTACAAAGTAGTAAGCTGAAATTCTATTTCCCCAAATTACCTGGAGATAACTCAAAAAAAAAAAAAAAAAAAAGTTGGAAACGATCAGTGGTATGGATTAGTTTTGTTCCATTACCAAACATGTATATGCAGAGTTTTTTATCAAAGCCTCCCAAAACTTCAAGCATGGATTCCTTGATGGATTTCTAAAGGAATTCTCCCAGGCAAGGCCAGGATGCACTGCAGGTGTCACCTGGGATCTTCTGCCTGAGGGAAACCAGGGCTGAGGAAAATGCACTTGCTCTGTAAGCTCTGGAAGTTCTAAATTTTGAGTGCTGCGGAAATTAGAAGCAAAAAAAAAAATCTGATAAACAAGTCCCCACTTTGCACTCGGGGCATGTTTAGAGAGAGCAAAAAGGGTCTCCAAGCCTAAATCCCACTGGATTTGCTGAAGGTCCCCTGGGATGGCTAGAGCTCTGGGTCTTTAAACACAAGATGGAGAGGTAGCCACGGGCAGGGACACCTTCCACTAGCCCAGGTTTGCTCCAAGCTCCGTCCAACCTGGCCTGGAACACTTCCAGAGGAGAAAAAAACCAGGAAAAGATAAACCCCCAAAAAGATATTTCACACAAATACTTCTCCTCCTCAGCTCTAACAGAATTAAGTTTTCATAATAAAAGGGAGAGGGGGGGGGAAGACAGCAATGAGCTGGTTTTCCATATAGAGTTTTATGCACATTTTTTTTCTTGAATCTGAAGCCTCTTTTATAACAATAACTTTGCTTTCTTTTGATGTCTTAAATACCCCTGCCACTCCAGAGATTGATTTTATGTTTCCACATTGTGTTTGCCTTGCACATTTTTAAGAACATTGTCTGTGTGGTCACAGGCCAAACATATGTTTCACTTGGAACATTTTTTATTTTTTTTTTGGTATTGTGGTTAAAATACATCTCCTCGCCAAAAAGAGAAGATAAAAGCAATCCAGGAAAAAAAGATGAAAACAGAAAAGATGAATAACTATTATTCACATAATAAAAATTTAGCATTGCAGCGTTTTTTGTCAGTTCATAAAATGATTTCTTGAAGAACTTTCTTGTTTAGTTTCATAAATTAAAGCTTTTTTTTTTTTTCTTTAATGCAAACAGAAGAAGAGTGTCCACACAGATTTAACTCCTCCCCTCCAACAGCATCAGCAACTTTGAAACTATGAGTGAATAAAGCATTTGCACAGTTGTGATAGACAAACCACCAATTCAGGGCTGTTTTAACCCAGTGATGATGTTAAATGAGGAATTCATTTTAAAAATAAATCTGGCATGGGGAAGGGACCCACAAGGATCGCCAAGTGCAACTCCTGGCCCTGCACAGGACCCTCCCCAAGAGTCCCATCCTGTGCCTGAGAGCATTTTCCAAACACCTGAACTCTGCCAGGCTTGGTGCTGGGACCACTTTTCGTGTTTGTCCTTTCTCCCCTAAACTTACAATGTTTGACTGCAATGAGGTATTTTAGGACCTCAGAAGCACATGCAAATTGCTCTGTACTGAAATTTTCCAAAAGGAACCCTCAGATAATACTTTCATTCTTCCAAAGTGAGGTCACCTTTCTTTAAAGTCTGTCAGAGAATCTTATATAGAATCACAGAATGGGTTAGGTTGGGTTGGGTTGGAAGGGACCTCAAAGACCATCTCATTCCAAGCCCTGCCATGGGCAGGGACACCTTCCACTAGTCCAGGTTTCTCCAAGCCCTTGGACACTTCCAGGGATGGGGCAGCCACAGCTTCTCTGGGCAGCCTGTGCCAGGGCCTCATTGCCCTCACAGGCAAGAATTTCTTCCCAATATCCCATCTCACCCTGCCCTGTCAGTTTGAAGCCATTCCCCTTGTCCTGTCCCTCCAGGCCCTTGTCCCCAGTCCCTCTCCAGCTCTTGGAGCCCCTTCAGGCGCTGGAAGGTGCTCTGAGGTCTCCCTGGAGCCTTCTCCTCTCCAGGCTGAACAACCCCAGCTCTCCCAGCCTGTCAACATATTCATTACATTAAGAGTTTAAAATTGTGAAATCCAAGTGCTGTAATCACTGCTGATTTCAGAGAGAACTACTTGTATTTCTAGTGGATTCTAACATATCCAAGTAAAAGCTAATTTAAGCTTTTTGCTCTAAGTCTCCCAAAGCTACTCTACTTAACCAACACACAGTAATCCCTAATATTCTTTATAGCACTCTAAACTGGTATAGCATTGCTCACTATGTGCACTTTTAAAGCTGCTAGTATTGTTTATAATTGTTTTCAGATATGACAGAATTATATAAAACAAATACACCTCTTTTTTTAAAAAAGAAAGGACCCTTTTGCACTGTGATTACCTGCATGACATCAGTGACGCAAATGAAATTTGCTCCTGGAAACTTTGTGTCTTCCTCTTCACTGGGTACATCTTCTGGGGTCTTAGAAAGACAGATTGCAATTGTTAAGGTATTTCATACAGGAGGGGGAAATGCATTAGCAGAAAAGCTTCATGACAAGAATGCAATTAAATCACCACTCACTGTCAATAGTCTGAGCTGAGAGCAAATGCTTTATCCACCTCACAAGTCAGGAGGAATTTCTTTGCACAGCATAAAGAGAGATTATTAGAACAACTTCTTCTTGCATGCTGACAACTAAAACCTGCTCTTACCAGACCTAATGGAATATTTCAGCATCAAAAGCTGTAGGGCAATGGTCCCTTAAGTGTCTTAAGCAATTTACTTATGTACAATTTCTACGGTGTTATTTAATAATCAATCACAGGATGTTTGGGGTTGGAAGGGACATTAAAGACAATCTCCTTCAGCCCCCCTGCCATGGGCAGGGACACCTTCCACTAGCCCAGGTTGATCTAAATCCTGTCCAACCTGACCTTGAACACTTCCAGGGGTGGGGCAGCCACAGCTTCTCCGGGCAACCTCTGCCACGGCCTCCCCACCCTCACTGGGAAGAATTTCTTCCCAATATCCCACCTAAACCCCCTCCCTGTCAGTGGGAAGCCATTCCCTCCTCCTCTGTCACCCCAGGCCATTGTAAATAGTTCCTTCAGGCTGCACTAGGTCACCCCAAACCCTCCTCCCCAGGCTGAACAATCCCAATCCCCTCAGCCTTTCCTCATGGCAGAGGTGTTTTACTATGGTGATTATTCAATCTTGGAAGAATGGTGTCTTGCTGCAATTCCTCATTTTCTTAAAACAAATACCTTACACTATAAATTCCTTAGAATTATTACTCCATTTTTCTTGGAGCTGTCTCATTTCTCTAACTAAAACAAGGCAAGGAGATAACTTTGCAGCAACTAAACATGTTTTCTTCTCTGAGCAAATGTGAATTCCCAGACAATCCCCACCTGTATCACAGCATCCCCAGGAGGAAGGGGAGGTTCAGAGCCTGCAGGAACGTGGTTTAAACTCACACTGCCACTCGAAACACTGTCGATGTCCACATTTGGTAACACCTGGGAAAGGAAAAACAAAAATATCAATATAAAAATCTATGTATTAGCTTGGCTGTCAGCACTAAACTTTTCGGGTTCTTCCAGTTGCTACTGAGCCACTAAACTTCAGTTTTCTCGTGCCAACAATCAACTCCAGCCCACCAGGTAAGGACTGCAGGGGTTGATTAATCAGCAGTGAAAGCCTTGGGTTGACAATCATGCCTGAAACAGAAATCTTAAAGGTCAAAGCAGCCATCCAAGAAAACTGACATTTATGTTTTATATTTTTTTGATTCCAAGTTTGTTCTGGTTGGAAAATCTCATTAAAAAAAAAAAAAAAAAGAGAAAATGTGACATAAATCTATTTTACACACACCCTGCCTAGGTGAAACAGGGAAGAAATAGTTTTCTCTTCTCATAAAATAATAAAGGTAATTGATAAAATAGGAGTGAATATATTAGCACAGCATGAGAACTTCGTGGTCCCTCCATTCCTTGTGTTTTTATTGCTTGCTGAAAACCATCTACTGATGTCAAAGAGCATTAGTGGTGGATCAGACCGCCTTTAATTAGCATTCATTAAAACAAACAAACAATCATCACTCTTGACAAGTACCTGCACAGAGAGCTGAGGTGGATCCTTCTTCTCTGATCTCATCTCTATCACAGCTATGTTTGGTTTTTTTATCTCAACTGGAGGTTTTGGCACCTGAGGGAGGGAGGTTGTAACTGTGACAGGGTGTGGTTTGTCCTCAATGATCCCAGCAGGCTGCAGGGTTGTGCTGCTGCTCCGGGTCTGACCTGAGCACGGTTGAAAAACAATTAAAAATACAGATAAGTCTCCAAAGTCAGTGAATTCATAAATTCATTAGAATTTATTTCTGTCTGTGTCAGACTGAGATTCTGTGTGCAATTACAGAGCAATTAAAAAGCCCCCTATTAACACCACGCTGATTCACCAGGTAATTTTAAGGCTTTCCCAGCAGAAATTGTAAACTCAACAGTGCCATTTTTAAAATTCTTGACGGTGGTGACACCTACTGCTGAAAACCAGAATTGTGTTTGCTGTTCAAAAACTACACACACCGTGCTTCCCTCACCTCAAACTGACAGGGAGTAGCTTGAGACTGGATATCAGGAAGAAATTATTCCCTCTACAGGAAATAATGGCCCAGGTTGCCCAGGAAAGCTGTGGATGCCCCAACCCTGGAAGTGTTCCAGGCCAGGTTGGCTGGAGCTCTGAGCAAACTGGTCCTGGGGAAGGTGTCCCACGGAACAAGATGATCCTGAAGGTCCCTTCCAACCCAAACCCTTCTGTGATTCTGCTGAAATAATTGCTCTCTCAGGGTGTCTGGACATCCACTAGATATCCAGGAAAAAGTGGAAATGAGGAAAAGCAGAACATTTTAAACTGATCCCCCAGCTATCCTCTGAGAAGAGCAGCTGCAAATCTCGTGGCCCAGGGCACACCATAGAATACTTTGGGTTGAAAGGCACCTCAGAGATCATTTAATTCCAAGCCTCAAATCAGTGATTTAAGGACACACAAGCTGTATTCCCGTGAAGCAGCAGTAATGAACCTCCACACCCACCCTTCTCCAGGTTCTTTGCTCCTACCTAGTGGAATAGCCATGGGAATGAGGTGACCTTCCAGGGGACCTTCATAGGCAGGAGGCACATCCTGACTGGGACTGAAGAGATAGCGATTTTCCTGGGCAAGGGCATACACAGGGTGATGTTTCCTGGGTTTGGGGATGACCCTCTGGGTGTGAGAAGAAGTCTGGGTTCTGGCTGACTTAACCTTTGTACCTGAGAGAAGAGCAGATCAACTGCATGTCATCAACACATCCAAACCCAGGGATGTCCCAGTTCAGGCCAATCCAGGCCTTCCTGCTGAAGGAATTAGAAATTTTTGCTGGGGGATGGAGGGAATGAGGGAGGGAGTCAGGAAGGGTAGAATCTAAAAGTGCTAAGGGAGATGTCTCAGTATATTGACAGCAATGAAGGAGTTCAAATTGCAATTTTTCCAGCTGAGTCCATCAGTTGGAAGCACAGAAACATGGGAAGGACACAGGGATGGCAGCAGCTGGAATGAAAGGGGTGATTCAGCTGCCAAGGAGAAATCCATGATTTAGGTTTGAAATGCAGCCACGAGAATGGCAGGTAGTCAAAAGGAACAGGTAGAATCTGCAAATTCCTTGGTTTAACAACTCACTGCTACCGGCAAATCAAGCCATAAGCCATACCCATCATTCCTGACTTCCAGCATCAAGGAAGCACTGATCTCTCTGGCCGGTTTTTGAAGTTTATTGTAAATAGCAGCCAGAGGTAATTTGTGTGTAAAAGTACCTTCAGTCTATAGCAGAACGGCATTTATTGCAAAGTGCATTTCTCACTATCCAGCCCTGCCAGATCCCACTCCAGCCTCAATTCTTTGCAAACAACGGTTATTATCAAGGAAATTATTAACTTTAATCCAAATGGATAAAGACTGCCTGAAAATTCCTCCCCAAAAGGGAGTCAACGGTTGTGAATCAAACAGAAGTGCTTCTGCTGCTGCTTTGTAGGCATCAGGAAGATGAATCTGGGAAGGATCATGTTGGCAACCAACCCCATCTCTTTGTTACAGCCAAAAAACCCCCTCATCTTACTCCTCTGATGTTTCTAATCATCAAATCCCTGTGTCCATGACCACTTCAGCACTTTTTAGCTCTGTTCACCTTTAGGAGCCTCCTGATTAGCTGAGGAATGAAAGTCAACGGTTACAAAATACAGGAATAAAAAAAAGATTGATAATGTGGCTTTTAACAAACACAGCCATGCAAACAAAGGCAATTCCCTCACAAAGGGAGACAAATTATGGGTTATAAGCCTGGAAACAGGAACAGCAAGTCCTAACTCTTCAGGGAGAGGTCAGAGGGAAGAGGCTCAGGAAAAGGCTTTGCTGTGGGAAGAGGAATCACAACACAAGTGCTGTGGCCAACGGGGTAAAACCCTCAGGTGTCTCAAGAGGATGTCAGAGAGATGGAGCAGGAGGAGATTTCCATGGATGGTAACTCTGCATCCAGTTATTAAGTCTGTATCTCTGGAAGTATTAAAATAGACTGGACATGGAGAGGCCTTTTTTTAAATTTTTTAAGGAAAAAAAAAATCACCTGGAAACTGAAGTAGCTGCAAACTGAAGCCAAAACCTGAGTACAAATCAGATCCTAAATTTGAAACGTCTTGTTTCCTGTTGA
This sequence comes from Empidonax traillii, assembly GCF_003031625.1. Taxonomy (NCBI): domain Eukaryota; kingdom Metazoa; phylum Chordata; class Aves; order Passeriformes; family Tyrannidae; genus Empidonax; species Empidonax traillii. The sequence continues at coordinate 28,852 of NW_020956878.1, forward strand.
ACCAGAAGGTGTCCAACCATGGGAAGAAGCAACTAAGGGCAGAATTTCTGATGCTTTTAAATGCTGAGCATGGGCCTTTCTGCCCAGCACAGGTTGGCCAGGAAAACTGTTCTGCAGTCAGAGACAAATTCCTGGAGTCAGCAACATAAACAGATCCAGCTCAGAGGCCTGGGATTTAGCAGAGGTCACACTGCATGATCTCACAGTCCCCCTTGGCCTTGAACTCTTGAGCAAAAGCAGGACTTGGCAGCGCATCTGTAGGGCTGCCAGCTTGTAAAAACAAGGCTCTCCCAGTGGGAATGATGAAGGACTGTACACACACAGCACCTCAGTTTTAATTGCTTTCCAACTTTTCATTTCCCCCCCCCCTCTCAAAAGTTTATTTGAGCTGGGTAGAAACTGGACATTTAATTAATTTAAAAAAAACAAACCTAGTGTCTTCCATGTATTTATCAGTTCACATTATGCAAGAAAACAACTCCAACTTTTTCTTTTTTTTTAAGAAATGATCTCTGTGTGGTTGACTTTTTTTTCTGGTCAATTTTTTTTCCCCCCTCTAACTTCCCATAAGAAAGCGAGCATTAGTCACCACAGTTTATTTGCAAAGAAAATGGTGGAGAGTTATAAAATGACTGAAAAGAGACTCTCCAGATGGCCATTCCAGCCTTAAATAAACATCCTTATTCTAACACACTAATTTAAACCAAGCTCTGACACAAACAGGGTCATTTAATAAGTCTGGATTTTCCAGCCAATCCAAGCCAAGGCCAAAGACTTCCAGCTCTTTCTTCCAGCCTTTTATCACCTGGGACATCAAGGGCAGGAAGGGAATCTGAGGGTGCAGAGCTGGGAAGGGAAGGGAAGGATGATGGGAGATTGGTTTCTTTCTTTCTTTTTTTAAGAACTCAACTCTGCTGCATTTTATTTACTCCTGCTACAGAAGAGCACAGATCTGGTTCTAATTTTATTATTTCTCCTTCCCTGCCACAGCAGGATCTTCCCAACAGCAGCCAAAGCACTTAAACTGCTTCATCTTCACGAGACCCACGTGAAACATCAGCTGTCACTGCTCCAGTTCATTGACAAGGTGTAGAAAGCACAGAAATAAAGCACCTTGAGCAACTGTCTTACCCAAAGCCATGCCTGTATCCAACAAAGGCTGAGCTCATTTAAAAATAAACAAACAAACAAACAAATAAATAAATAAAGTAAAAATCAGTTTCTACCACTTTACAAGACACCTCAGTGATGAAATCAGCCTCCCTGCAAAGGTTGTGACCTTCCAGAAAGGACAAGAGGCCAATAAGTGCAGAAGAAAATTAATTTTGGACTCAGCAGAAGTAGAACTGCTGATTAAATATTTTTTTTTTTAAAGAAGTGACTGTTCTCAATCCAAATCTCAGTGGTCACTGTGTTGCTGTTACTGCTCTACACCAAGTGCTTACCAGCACACATTTTGTTCAAACAAATCTGTGCAGAATAAATTAAATTAGAGGTGTGCAGCATGGCCAGGAGTCAAAATGAGTGATGTACCAGCATAGCATTTTGCACAAAAAAAAAAAAAAAAAGACATGTTTCAAGAGAGGGAAAATAAAATATATAAGCAACAAGACTATCAGTTTTCATGAAACCAGTTCTCACCTTTTAAAAAAGAAAGCAAGTCTTGAGCTTTTCTAGGTTTCTGCCAGGACTGTAAACTCACATTTTCCAGGAGGGTTATGAGAACTGGGAATATTTTTTACCAGTGGCACTTTTTCTCCATGGATCACAGGGAGGAAAAGTGCCAGGACATGGCACCAAGAGCACCTTGGGCCAAACAAGAGATTCTATCCTTTATTTGCTCACTGTATCCTGCAGCAATAACAGATTAAAAAATCTAACACAAATTAGATTTTCTGACATGCCAGTTAAAGATTCACCTTATCTTCTGTGTTAAGGATCAGTTAAATTTCAAGAAGAAAACTAGGAAATCAAACTGATCCAATTAAAACATTACTTTCTACTCACTCAAGATTAAGTTTATCACCACTTAGGTCAGATATCACAGTCCTACTTTTTGATAATTTTTACATGTTTTTAATAGGTTTGAGTTGATGGAACTGAATCTTATCTTAATACTTTGCCTACAAAGCTAATGAATGGAATTAATTATTAATCCACTAATAACCTTTATCAATCAAATAGCCTTCACAAGCTCCTCCAGAAAGGAGTTATACTCTGCTTTTAACCCTGACTGGAGTAACAAAAGAAGTTGCCTGCATTTAGGGAACTCCACCAACGATTCTGATGACATCTTCCAATACATCTGAGTTAACAGATGTCATCTTCAAGCCCACAAGTTTAATTTTTCATGTTTCAATTAACGTCTCAGAAGTGGGAAATTAACTTTCAGGCTTCCTTAATCTTTCAAATCTCAGCACCTTTCTGAGCTCTGAATGAATGTAAAATATCCACGACTGGATAAACCTGACAGGAGGAATATTAATTTCTCAGTGACCTTTATGAGAAGGTGAGTTCATTTTCCAGCACACTCAGCTCTCAGATGGGGTCACTTCTGGCAATTCAGCTCTTTAAGAGTTGGCCAACAAGAGAGATCTATTAATATACTCATTAAATTTAGAAATGACCAAAAGTTAAAGACTGGTATTTTTATATTTAAATATATATATACACACACACATATATTTTATATATAGATATATAGAAATAGATCTAGATCTAAAGATATAGAGAGATATATATTATTTATAAGGGCATTTTCTAAATGCCTCCTAAACCCTGACAAACCTGGGGCAGTGACCACCCTTCTAAAAAGCTTCAAATTGAAGAGCAGGTGAACTACAGTTAAACAGCTTCACTTCCACAAGGAATTCCTAACAGGAAAAACTGGGAAGGAACACCTTGTTCCCATCAAATGGTGACTTACCTTTAACACACTCTATCAGCTTGGCCCTTGGAGGTTTGGATTTGGGAGAGGGGGAGTTGAACCTCAGATATGGGGCCTTTTTGAGGGTGCTCCGATGGCCCTGGTAAATTGGTTTGCCATAAACCCGACACAGATAATCTTCACTGGGTACCAGTGCACTCCCACTGCCAGGGCCCTGATTGCACAGCAAGAGGGAAAACAAAACAAAACAAAACAAAACAAAAAAAAGCAGTTTACAATTCTTCACCTGTGAAAATCTGAACGGGGCAGGGCCACCACTTTCACTTCAAATTATTACAGGTGGTGCATTGACAGCAAAAAAAGAGACCAAGCACTTGGGAACTCACATCTGCCCTTCCTTCTCTCCTCTGCAAACCTTCAGCAAAGTAAGTTCTGAGCCTCAGTTTCCTGGTGTTTTCTTCCTCTTGCTTCTGCAGTGGTTTAGCTGCACACACAGGCAGCCTTGTCAAGCAGCCTGGGACGTTTTGAGTTTTGGCTTTTATTTCTTTCTTGGCCTTCATGGCCTTGAGGCTTTGGGCTCTCTTGATCCAGGGGAGTTTTTGCTCGTGTTTCCCTTGTTCCCAATCGTTTCTCGCCATTTCGGCCTGAAGAGAAAACACAAAGCACAGTAAATGGAGGTTTTTAACTTCAAGGCTATCAGAAGAGTGGGTGGGTAACTTTGGAGTTCTGAGAAATGGGTTGTTTTCCACGTTCTCCACAACTAGGACCGGTGATTTCCATTAAGAAACTAAAATTCCAAAATAAAAAGTGAATATTTTATTATAGCCCGGGAACAACAAGCAGTTTTCTCAGGTTTTCAAGGTGTGAGCCAACAACTTCACCATGGGCACAAAAGAACAAGGTGGAAAAAACATGAGGCAAAAATCTGAGCTCATTTTTTTTTTCCAGTCATACCTGGATTTCTTCACTGATTGCCTTGATCCACTCATCCACTGTCCTCCTGATACGAATCTCTTCCAACACGTCTCTGAAACAGAAGACAGAACTATTTTAGGTCACTCTTTTTAATCTGCACAGATTTGCTCCTGGGAGAAAGCAGTAACCTGTAAACGCTACAGAAAGGGAAATCCAGAACAGAGATGGAAGGTGACCAAAACTGATAAAACAGGGCTACAAAAACACTCCAGCTCAAAAGGCAAAAAGCAGATGAGAAATTACTACCTGCTCTGCAAGATAACGAGAGCAGATATCGTGCCTGATAAAAAAAATCTTTACCTATATACAGAATAGTTACTTTCCTCAGGAAAATGCAAGTTCAAGTTGCATTTTACCAGGAGAACTCTCATTATGATTCAAGCAGGAGTGTTTAACACAAGCAACGCAGCAGAAGCTCAAAAGCCAGAGATGCGCTGCAGGATGAGTAATTCCGTAACGTTTGCGGGATCACAAATGATGACACAAATCCTGAGTTTTCTTGTTTGCTTGGAATGTGTGTGTGGAAGCGAACACCACCAGAAGTTTGAGAACCAGCTAAAGATTGCTGAGAAAAAACTTGGCAAAGAGGAGCTAAAAGGAGCGCCCAGACAAGGAGCAGCCGAATTCAAGGGTCTGACCTGTTTGTAGCCAAGCTGTTGATGAGGGAATAGGTGGCATCTCCATCCTTTGCACGAGTGACGGCTTCCAGATTCTCCTCGAGGACCTTCTTGTTGTTCTGAACTCCTCTCAGAGTCCTCTCAGCGTCGCTCAGGATGGATTTGGGCACTGGGATGTTTTGAAGGATGGAGGGTCTATCGAGCAGAGGATGCTCAGGAGGATCAGGTGCAACAGTGGGGTTTTTGGACTGAAATGGAAACAGAACCTCCAGCTCTTAATCGATCAGAGATTGTAATTTCCTGTTAATCTGTGATCCTGTCAGTGCCATCCCAGGGAGTGCAACCAACCTGAGCTACTCCAGAACATTCAGCACATGGCAAATATATTTTAGAAATCAAGAAAACTGCCAGACACCCAAAAAAAAAACCCTCCAATGGGAAATGATTAAAGCCTGAGGAGCAGTGCTGATGAAGGCTGGGAGCATGGGAAGAGATGGCAGTGAGGGACATGAAGCCTCACATGGAAATCTCTCCATGGGACAGCAATTAAATATAATTAAAGCCTAATAAAAATCAACCTTCTCTCAATTTATGCACTTGTTTGGGCATCAGCCTACCCCAAGAAACACCAATTAATACTTCTAAGTTTCAACAAGGAGACAAACCCCTGAACAGCCCTCGGTCCTCTCCCACTTTCACTGATCTTCACTTTTCAGAAGGAACAATGAAGCCTTTTGTTTTCCCAGAGATAAAAATCCAGCATAAATTAGCTGCTAAATACAAAAGGAAGGGACACAAACACAGGAAAGGAGTTCTCACATTCATTCTCACACTCCTGAGGAAACCCAGGGGCCCCTGGGCACTTCATTTAACATCAACAAAAAAAATTAAAAAAGAGATAAATGTACATTAAAAAAAAAATCAAACCCAAAATACTCAATCTTGAGTAGACTCTGAAAGCATCAACTGAATGAACAGGAAAAAAAACAAAAGACCTCACAGATCACAACTCAGTTTTGATTTTAAGGCTGTTCTTTTTTCCAATCAGAATTAAACACAAAGTTTATGTTCTAACAGGTGTTTTGTCACAGTGGACACAACAAAACAGAGCCAACACACTGATTCCATGGGCCTGGCTTTCCCTGGCGAGAAAAGGACAAAATACTGAATTATTTAGCAATTTTACAAAGGCTTTCACTTTATAATGAATTTTTTTGACAAACAGCAGCTCACTAAGAGGTAAAACCTGTGAGAAAACGTAAGAATTACAAATCCACGTTCAACTGGAAAATGATGCGAAGTTGCCAGGTAGGCCCAGATCATGAAATGATAATTGTCTTATCAGTCCACACTGTGTCCACTTGAGACAGCAGCTTTTTGCCTGACATTTTATTATCCCCTCGAGGTACTTTCAGTAAGACCTGATTTGGACAAGTCTAAGAACGAGTTAAATCTTACTTTGGGTAATGTAATCTGTACATAACAGCAACCTGTTAATGAACACACACAGTCACTGCAGTGTTATGTCACTGCAAACACGTTCAAAACTGCACCAGTATCACACTATTTAAAAAAAATAATAATTAAAAAAAAAAAAATCAAGGTATACCTTAATAAGATCATTCACGTCAGATTTCCATGAATTTGCTTCCTAAAAAAGACAGAAGGAGAGCTGTTGACACTTCAACCTGAAGACAGATCTGTCAGGGTCAAATCCAAAGCAGGTATTTGATCAGTTTGACAGACACAGTGACTGTCTCTGCTCACTCCTGCTGGCTGAGAGCACCACCTGCTGTCCTCAGCTGGTGACAAAGCACAGGCTCATCATCCATTTACCATCTCACTCCACAAACCTCTCAGTGAGGAGAATTCAACTGCAAAGTCCCTGACTGACCCAGCTTTCCATCTGCTGGAGTCACCTCTGTCTTCCCATTGACCTTTCTCGTGAGAGAAAAGAGGTTTCAAACCATTTCTGTCCCCTTTGTCTCCCTCCCCTGCCATTCCCACTAAAATGCTACAAAACCTACCCAAAAATACACAATCAGCTGTGCTGTAACACCTGACAAGTGAAGCTACAATTCCTAAACATCCAGCAACAAACAACTGGCACGTACCACAAGGTATTTTTAGGATGATGGGAAAGCTGAAGCCAACAGAATCAGAGCTGTCACGTTCCCAGCTAACTCAGAGACCTGAATTTACAAGTCCTTCTCCCCTCCCACTGTGTACATTTACAAGAAGAGAGGACCCCAGCAGGGAACAGGCACTGAAAACACCCAAAACCTGAAAACAAACAAGGAAATAACTCCTTTTTTTTTTTTTTCTCACCTGTTTTATGTTTGGCAGAGTGGCAGGAAGAGCCTCTCCACTCCAGTCCATCACTCAGGCTCAAATCCCTTTCCCACACAAAACGTCCAATATTTTAAATAATTGTAAACAAACGTTGGTTTTTTTACAGGGGTAGAAGCAAAAGCAACACTTTTACTGACACCAGACCTCTAAAGTTTATCTCCACATTTTTTATTCCCCTTATTGAAACTCCTGGTCACTCTAACATGGATTTTTTACCTGGAGCATGTTGTGCATTTCTCTTCTCAGCTGGCCAAGATCTTGAAGTAAATCATCTGCTTTTTTCACTGTCCTCTCAACTGAACTGTAACTTTCAAACGCAGGGAGTGGCTCTGCAGGCAAAGGATTGTGCCTGATGGGAGAAACATTCCTGATTAAAACTCTCAAGGTTCCTCATGTAGCCCAAGAAAGCAGCCAACAGTGAAACCAAGAGTGAATTCAGATAGAGTGGGGATTTGCTTTTCCATCTGAACTTACAGAGAGATTACTGGGTTTTCTCTGCTTATCCCTTAACACCTTGAGCTGTGTCCTTGGATTTTCAACAGCGAAACTACTTTTCTATTTAAGCTTTGGATACCTCTCCATTTGAAGCAAATGACATTTTTGTCCAGACTATCATAGATCAGACAGTATAAATGCAGCAGTTTCTCACTGTACTAGTGAAATTATGACATCACATTATTGCCTGGGGAAAATAAATTTCAGATTGGATGGCTCAGAACATTTTTTCCACCCACTCTAAAGCTGAGGAATTCTGAGGTGGCTGCTGCTCCTCCCCACCAAAGTGTTGTCATGCAGCTCCCACGAGCACTGACAGTGCCAGTGAGACTCTGACCTGCCTGTATCTGATCCACCTGCCTCAATTCCACTAAAACAAACAAAAACCCCTCCTCAGTTTTGGGTTGCTGTGTTTATTTACCTGTCTCTCTCAGAATGCCAGCTCCTTTCGTTGCTGTTCAATGCTGCTTTCTTGGAATACCCATTTTGCCTCAGTGGCATTTCTTGAGAGCTCGGAATATGCTCCAGAAGTTTCCTTTCACCTAAGGCAGAAAAAAAGAAAATTACCTTCTTTTTTTTCGACACATTTAATACTTTCTTTTCCTTTCCGCTTTTCACCACTATCTAATACTCCCCAAGGACAGGAAAAAATAATTTTTTAATTTAAAAATACAGATCTATTTCAGATAAGGCAAGTCACATAAACCCACTCACACTGTGTTCCTAAGAGTGCTGTAAATTAACAAAACCAGAGTGTAGATGAATGAAACTGGGGTGGCAATGAACTGAGTCACAGAGAACAAATCTGTGCCATTATGGACAGGATGTTTCTTCCTTTGCCTCATTCCATTTATTCCTGGACCCCCTGAACAACAGAAATACATCACAGCTTTGTACCAGAGCCAGAAGCAGCACCCGAGAAGGGTCTGATAAAGACACACCCAGGCACTTCGTTAGAGCACAGTGGCTGGATCCTTTCACTGTTCTTCCTCAATCTACATCCTCAAACACAACCCACTGAAAAAAAGGTGCTTTATTTTTTTGATTAAACCTTCAGACCTGAGTTTCATGCTCAAAAGCGGTGAAAGACAATTACTCCACGTTTGCTTTGCACCTGTTTTCATTACTTTTACCCGAAGAGCCAAACCAACAGCCCAGAGCAGGTGAGGAGCACACAGAGTGTGTCTCACAATACCTTCAGTTGTAGCTTTGGGAACGTTTTCCTTTTCCATCCCAGAGATTCTGCCATGTTTGGACACAGGCTCTGGGGCACATCTGCGAGGAACTGGGGTCTTCAGGGGAGATTTTTGGGTAGGAATGCCAGGACTTGGAAAATGGCTTGGAAAGGCTTCAGGGAACATAAGCAAAAGGAGTTATTTAAAGGGTAACAATCTTCTTCCTAGGAAAAGATATTAGAGAAGCCCAGAATGGTTTGGGTTGGAAAGGACCTTAAAGATCATCTCATTCCAACCCTCTGCCATGGGCAGGGACACCTTCCACTAGCCCAGGTTGCTCCAAGCCCCATCCAGCCTGGCTTTGGACACTTTCAGAGATGGGGCAGCCACAGGTTCTCTGGAAAAGCTGTGCCAGGGCCTCCCCACCCTCACAGGGGAGAATTTCTTCCCAATAATCCCATCTAACCCTGCCCTCTGGCAGTTTGAAGCCATTCCCCCTTGTCCTCTCCCTCCATTCCCTTACAGAATCCAGAAAAAAAATCTAGGGAAAAAAAAGAGCCATGCCAGCTTTCTGAATTTTTCATAAAAAAGCAAAACATCACAGAACTGGTTAAAAAAGTAAACAGGAAGAACATTTTGTATCTCTGAATGTTATTATTATTAAGGGAGCAGAAAGCCCCAAACCTAATTATAATAGGAACTAATTCATTCCAGGCTCCCCCACAGATTATTCCTCACTAAGATTATTTTAAGTTCAGTCCAGGCCTCTCCTGGTGCAGACCAAGCACTTGGTAAACCAAAACTCTCACTTTAATTTGAACTGGAGGATACTGGAATATCTTTAGAATATGTGTTGTGTTATACACCACTTCAGGCAATAAAGCCAATTATACTGAAGGAATGTTTACTGCTTATCATTGGTGTCTTGTACAATCCAATATTAAGGGAAACAAAATCAATGCCAAACTAAGACTGAAAATGAAGAACTAAGAGTTTGCCTTCACCTTGGGCAGGAGCATCAGTGGCAGGGAACAAACCCCTGGGACACAAAGGCACTGGGTTGGAGAGGGGTCTCTGCTCTGGCTGCTCAGGAGGCTTTGGCAGGAGGCTGGAGGAAGGCCCAGGACTCTGCTGGAAGCCCCGTGTGTTCACTGCAGAGCTGAGGAGATGGCACTGAGAGACAAAAACACAGAGCGTTGCTGATATGTGCTCTCATTGCCCCAAGGAGAAACCTTGGCATGAGTAAACACCTGCCATGAAATCGTGCTAAATGGATTTTGGCATTCTATTGGAGGAAAAAAGTCATTCACAACAATCTCAGAACACAGACAGGCTTGGACATTATTCTACCCTTCAAAAAGCACAGAGCACTTTTAAATATAACTTAAGTTTTTTAATGGGGCTACTTATTAAATAGAAGTTCCCTCAATTAACACAGATCTAAACAATTTCTCAGAGGGAATGAGAACATTTCACAGTTTTTGCATTTACTTTCCACAGGAAAGTAAAGGGAGGAGGGTGAAGGAGGTATCTGGGACAGAACAAGAAACAAAACTTTTCCCAAAAGCTCCTGAGCTGGCCACTGGATCTTCCTTTCTTCCTAATACTGAGACATAATCCAAATTATTACAATATTAACACCGAGATACAGAAGAAATGATTAAGCTAAAGCTTCTGCATCGTGACTTGAGGCACCTGAATATTCATTTGCTGCTCCTGTAGCTTTTCCAGGTGCTGAATCCTCTGCACCATGAGAGTATTCATTTGATTTTCCAGCTCCCTGACCCTCTGGTGACAGTGGGGCTTGTCCTGCTGAGCCCTCCCGTGGGTTTGCTGTTCAGCCACACGCTGCAGGTGTCTGTCTGTCTCCTGCAGCTTATCAAGTAATGCTGAAACCGAGTTCACTTTGGCTTCCAAATCATTTTGGACCTGCAAGAGAGGACATAAAAAAAAATTAAAAAAAAAAAAAAAGGAAGAAAAAGGAAGGGGGGAAAAAAAATCCTCACTGCACAAGTGGTGCAATCCAGAGTTTTGAATTTGCTTCCCAAAAGACACAACTGAAATCCTCATTAGCCCCAATGTTTGGTGGCTCAGCAATATTATGAATCTCCAAAAGGTAAATGAAATGGTCTCTGTCCTTTGCTCAGTCAGCCAATCCAGATGAGTTCCCTCTGGTGTGCTGGTGAGTGAGTGTGAGATTCCAGGCACACAGAAAACAGGGAGCAGAGACCTTCAGGCTCTCTGGAGCCACCACAAACAATCTGAGGCTCGTCTGGAACATCTGCTGGTTTTAGTGGACAAAGAACTCACCCTCCCACAAGCCACCTGCTCACCTTGAGGAGGGGGGCTGTGCTGGCAATGGCAGCAGCAGTGGCTGCTGCAATGGTTGTTGCAGAGTCCACTTCCCTGGGTGCTGCCCTGGGGTCGTGTCCAACACCTTCCTTCCTTTCTGTGGAGGCATTTCCCAGGAGCTGCACCTTCACCTCCTTGAGCACAGGAGTATTCTGGGCTCTATAAAAACAAGTGCCTGTCAATAGCCTGGTTTTCTCCACATCCCCTCCAAGCAAACCATTTCCCACACACAGCAATGACATCACTCCATAAGCATTTCTCCTCGAAGCTTTCAGCACACACAAAACAAATTCACTCCCATCTTTTAGGATGAAATCAGAAATGTCTCAGGTTTATGTTACAGTTCCTAATATAAAAAGGCACTTTCCTGGAACCACAACAAAGAATGTGTTTGCAGCCTGCGTTCTGTGAAGTTCAGTATTCCAGGTTGGATGGGGCTTGGAGCAACCTGGTCTAGTGGAAGGGGTTGGAAGGGGGTTGGAACAAGATGGGTCTTTAAGGTCCCTTCCAACCCAAACCATTCTGTGATTCCAGCAGCCAAATCCAACTACATTTTTGATCCTCAAAATTTCCATCCTGTGGATAAACAGCACGTGCCCTTATCTGCCTTTAAAAATGTTTTTGGCACGTGGTTTTGGCACAAGGTGAATTATCTTGCCTGACTCTTCTGTCATGAAACCGTTGATTCCAAAGGCTAAAGGTGTTCTCCAAAATACCCCAAATAAACAAGATGCTCCAGTGAATGATAAAATAAACTGAAAACACCTTCCCAGACAGAAAAAGAACAGTAAATAATACTTTTTTTTTTTCCTTGCCAGCTAAACATTTTGGCAAAAACTGAAGGGGTAGAATTGGATCTCTGCACAGAAACAGAGCAGCTGAGTCACTGCCAACAGCACGTACTCACTTTTGCTTTAGCACTGCCCTCAGAGCCTCCTTCTGCCCAGCAGCATATTGAGAAATAAAAACATCACCTGTGGGGAAGGATACAAACACACTCTGTGGAGCTGACTGACACAAAATGTCAATGGCACGGGTAGAAACAAAGTATTGTTTCAAAACCTACAGTTTTGCTGTGAAGAATCTGCAGCCTGCACCCACCACATCACCTACTGCAGTAACCAGTCACTTCACTAAGTAACAGATTTAAGCAATGATGGGAGTAAGGGAAGGCTTTACCACAGCTCAGCAGAGGAAACAACCTCTAAACAGAAGAAAAAAACTGAAGTATTGATTTATGGCCTTAAACAGGGGAGTGATTTGTGTTTCTTTCCTCTACACAGCCCCACACATCCAAGGAACCTGCAGAAGTGTATTTGCTTTAAAAAAAAAAAAAAATCTTCCCTTCCCCAAATCTGATTGGAACTGGCAGATTCAGAAGTTAAAGACGTTTCCATCGTGATTTCTTAAGGTTCTTAACTATTCAAAATATGCTTTTATGGAACAGGCTGCCTGGAGAAAAATATGGCTTTGTAGTACAATTATTCCCAACAGGAAAATGCATCCAGACAAGCCCTTCCCCAAATTCTCTATTCAGAGACATGAAGTTTGATCAGCAAAAGGAATCTCAGTGTTCTGGTGAACTTGTAGAAGTCCCACTCAGTTAATCCCAAGAGCTACTGCAATGCCAGCAAGAATGAGGCAAAATTAGCAAAAGTTGAGTGTAAATTACAATTACAACGATTATCTTTTTATCAAAGAAAACTTTTAATATTTTCCCTCCAGAGTTTCCATAATGAAGAAGAATAAATACCTAAGCTAAAATTAAAGCTGCCCTTTCCTCTCATTAATCAGTTTTCTCACAGAAAAGGGGCTCTATCGGTAGATTGATGTGTCTTACCTTCAGAGTCTCTGCTGTCCTCCAGTAGAGGTGAAGGATCTTCCTGCACTGCAGCCTCTCCTGGAAAATCCTTCAGAGGAAGAGCAGAAAAGGCAACATCAAAGCCTTTGCTTTCAGTGGCCAAAATTTGAGAAGTTAAGTGGAATTGTGCAAATTATTACACGAATGGAATCATACCCACACACTAACACAAGGTCTTGGCACAAAACTTGTGCCACGAAACCTCCACCACAGAATTATCTGGACTTGGTAGTCAAGAACTCACAGGCCCTTTTAGGGACTAAAACCTTAGAAGCACAATTCAGATTAAAAATATGTATTTTAAGTGCTGATTAAGTGTATTGTCCCCATTTACGGCCAAAAAAGTAATAGTGAAACTACACTTGTTTAAAGTTTAGCCAAATTGTTAATCTCAAACAATTCAGGATTACTCCCCCACAGAGAATTAAGCAGGTATCAAAGAATTCCACATAAACTAATGTCTCTAAAAACATCACAAATGTTTGGCTCAGGCTTTGCACAATGTTTTCAGAGGAGCTACAGCTGTTTGAGGAAAATGCTGTTTGTTCTCTTAGTTCAGGACTGCAGGAAGCAACGGCAGCTTTTCTTACCATTTGGGATAAAAACACGGGCTCTGCATCTTCCAGTGGGAGCAGAAGTTCTGGATATCCCTTAGTGCTGAGGACTCCTAAAAATAAAAGCAGTTTTACTGTGGTCATTTTCACTACCAGCTTGACTAACCCAAATCTCCACATTCCCCTTCTCTTTGAATCCCTAAACATGATGACGTTGAAAACAGAAGTGACCCTGGACATGGAGCTGAAGTTTATAAACATCTGTGAGTTCTGAGAGCCTGGATTAGAGGCTTGCTTTACAGCATGTGAAAAACTCTCTGAAAAACAGATTATTGAACATCCTTTAAACAGGGTATAAACAGGGATGTTTAACAGGGAATAAACATCCATGCCCCAATGGACAGGGACACCTTGCACTAGACCAGGTTTCTCCAAGCCCCATCCAACCTGGCCTTGAACATTTCCAGGAATGGGGCATTCAGAACTTCTCGGGACAACCTGTGCCAGTGTTTTACCACCCTGCACAGCTCGGCTTTTACGTGCAGAACAGCTTGGGGAAAAGAAGGAGTGCTGACATTTGCGGGAGGAGAACACAAAGATGCCTTCACCACGTTAAGTCCTCTGTGGCTGCAAACACTTCTCAGGGTTTCTAGCACCAGCCTGAGCTGTATATTATGGTAAACGAAGGTAAATGAAGGTAAATGATGGTAAGAGACGCACCTGGAGCGTTGCTGCGGGGGGTCCCAGCCCCGCATGGGGCCGGGGGGGCTCCGTGTGCGGCCGAACCCGCCCCGGGTCCCGGGCACGGGCAGAGCCCCTCACGGAGCTTCTGCACCGCCACCGTCACGGCCCGCCCGGGGGGCTTCTCCCCGCGGAGCCCCGTGGAGCGGATCAGCACCTCGCCCGCCGTGAGGCTGCCCAGGGAATCCCGGCTGGAGCTGGAGCCGCTCCGCGCTTCCATGGAGGGGGGTGTGGGTGGGTGTACGGGGGGGGATCTCACACAGTGGCGGCCTGAGGGCTCCCGGGGCGCGGCTCCCTCGCAGGTCGCGGGCCCCGCTCCGGCTCAGCCGCTCCCGCCGGCGGCTGCCATGGCCACGGCGTTCCTGCCCTTTCAGAGCGCCCGGCGGGAAGCGCCGCGCCCGGCGGGAGAAAAAGGGAGAGGAATCGGCCGATTCGTCGGCTCGGGTGGCGAATCTGCGGGGCTTGAGTGTGTGTGTGGGGGGACGCGAGCGCCGCCCGCTCTCCCCGCCCCGCGGCGAAACTGCGGGGCCGCGGCACGCGTGGGGCCGGTGAGTGAGCCCGGGGTGGGGACCGGGCGTGCTCCTGAGGGACCGGGAGAGCCCGGCAGGGACAGGGAGTGTTCCTCAGGGACCCGGAGGCGTCCTGAGGGACGGGGAGAGTTCCCGAGGGCCCGGGAGTGCCCGAGAGGGACTGGGAGTGTTCGGAGGGTCCGGGAGGGCTCCTGAGGGACAGAGAGCGCCCTTGAGGGGCCGGGAGTGCTCCTGAGATGCCGGGAGAGCCCGTAAGGGGCCCAGAGTATTCCTGAGGGGCCGGGAGCATTCCCGAGGGACCAGGAGAGCCCGCGAGCGGTGGGGAGAGCTCGGGAGGGCTCCTGAAGGCCCCGGGAGAGCCCGTGAGGGACAGGGGGTGTTCCTCACGGACGGGGAAGGCTTCTGAGGGATAGAGAGCGCCCGTGAGGGTCCGGGAGTGTGCCCGAGGGAGCGGGAGGGCTCCTGAAGGCCCGGAAAGGTTCCTGAGGGACAGAGAGCGCCCTTGAGGGACAGGGAGGTGTCCTAAGGGACGGGAGTATTCCAAAGGACCGGGAGAGCTCCTGAGGTGCAGGGAGAGCCTGCAAGGGGCCCAGAGTGTTCCCGAGGGCCCAGGTATGTTCCCGAGGGCCGCGGAGCGCTCCTGAGAGGCCGGGAGCGTTCCCCTGAAGGACCGGGGCGCTCCCTGAGGGTCTGGGAAGGGGAAACCCGTCCCTGCCCCGGGGTTTTCCCGGCGGGGAGAAAGGCGCTCCGTGTCTGGGGTTCTGCCGCGGGGCCTTGAGCGAGTGACCCCCGAGCAGGGGGAACCCAAGGTGGTTTTGGAAGGGGGAGCTAGAGGATGGGGTGAAAGGGAGGGAAAAAAAATAAATCGATGCGAAGTTGTTTTATCTCCAGGTTTTGATTTCGTAGGGAAGAGGTGTGTTTCCTCCCAGCACAGGCCCTCGCACGTGTTCGGAGAAGCTCTCGGGGCTCTGATTTAGCACTGACCGTGGTAACTCCCCTTTGGTGTCAGATTTCCACAATCCACCTCTTTTCCTTCCGGGTCCCGGCCAAATCCAAGATACTGTGGGTTAGAATAACCCGTGCACCAGGTACAGCTGCTTATCCGGCCTCCTTCTGACCAACCCCTTTCTCACCTCACCATGTGCTTCCCACTTCTTTAAAGGCCCTTGGCCTCTTAAAATCAATTAGTTTGTTTTTTTAAAAAATCTAAATATCGATCAGGTTTTAGCCTAATGATCCCCAGCAATAAAGAGAACTTTATAGGCCGTGGGGGCTTTATCTTGACATAGTTCCTTGCACCTGTATTTTTATTCTTTATCTTGACGCAAGCCTTTGACTCAGTATTTTTATTCCTCTTGATTTTGACACATTTCTTTGACCTGATGTTTTCGTTCTTCCTTGTCCTTTTCAGAAACACTCACGTGGTGTTCCCTGTGTACAACTGGAAGCAAAGGCTTAAAAAGATATTTATCTTTATCTTGATAAAGTAGGCATTCCCTAGACCTAATTCAGATGCTAATCAGTATAACAAGCATGATGGATTTATGGTGTCTCTCCATCACCACGAAAATGCATCTCCTCACAAAAAAGGTGGAAAAAATCCACCCCAAACACAGGGCTCGTTTAACTTCCATGGGAAAGGATTCTCCTGACTCCAGATTAGGTCTTGGACAAGAATGGTGGTTACTTGGGGGAGAAAAAAAACTTCCTTCAAGTGCTTCACCTTCAACAACTCCAGGCTGGGAATGGAGGGAGGCTTTTTGGTCACCCAGCAGTACAGTAATTACTATAATAATTAAAAGCTGTGTTCCAATTATTAGCCCTTAGGAGTTAAGTTCATAATCCCTCTACCTTGTGAGGCCTGGAGACACAGCTGTGGAAGCTGCATTCCCACAGATCAGAAGTTTTAGGAGGGTTCTGACATCTGCAGTTCGGGTTCCTTCTTCTCCTGCCGTGCTCAGGATCCTTCACCTAATCACCGGTTTTAGTTACAAACCAGCTTTTCCTTCTTAAGGAAAGCTGTCACTCTGGCCTGTGTTATTGTTTCCGTGGCAGTGGGAGTGGCAGCCACAGCAGAGGCAAATATTAGAAGCATTTTGCAGATTCTAAAACTGGGCTGGGAGCTGGGGTGGATCTTGCCCAGAGAAGGGGCTTGAATGGACTAAAGGCTGTGCTTGTGGGAGGAGGATGGAAAATGCCCAAGTGAGAGAACCCAAACCCTCAGGTTATCCTTGACTGCTTATTTTACTCACAGGGACTTGTCTTAATGTCTCTTCAGAACATCAGAACATATTTGGAACCATCCCTGGGTTTTAAGTTTGTTTTTTTTTTCCAGAGGTTGGAAGGGAAAGGGAGAAACAGCAGGAAAGCTTGAAATGATACATTTGCCAGAATTTAGAGCGAACTAGATATGCACATTCCTGGGAATGCCCAGGTAGCACATTTTTAGGTGTTCAGGCCTGTGATTTGGAGCTAAAGGTGCAGCAGAGCTGTGGGATTTCACTGCTGGGCTGTGGAACGTGTGAAACACCTGCAGCAGAACAAGGGCTGCAGACTCTGACAATCAGATGGTGCCACTGTGCTGATGGAAATCAGAGCCTTTCCCAGGAGCCAGAGCTTTGTGAAACTGCAGTTTCAATCTGCAGTTTTGAATCTTGCCAAACTAGTCCAGAAAAACAGACCAGGTTTGCTACAAACAGAAATTACGAAGCATCACTGAGTGTGAGAAAATGGCACTGACTGTTGAAGCTTTGAGCTTCCTGTGCTTGGCAGAGGCAAAAATCTTTCCTGTGGTTTCTGCCTCTTTAATTATCTACCTACACTGACCTGGCAGAATTGTCACTGCCCTTATTGTCTAACAGGCTGAGAAATGAGAGTGGAGGGGCCATCCCTTTTCACCAGTTGTTTTCCTCCATAACCATCATCCTAAAACAAGTTTGAGGTGTAGGATAGGGAAGGAAAACTGGAGAAGGACTTTGGACAAGGGCCTGGAGTGACAGGACAGGAGGGAATGGCTTCCCACTGACAGAGGGCAGGGATTGGATACTAGAAAGAAATTCTTGCCTGTGAGGGTGGGGAGGCCCTGGCACAGGTTGCCCAGAGGAGCTGTGGCTGCTCCATCCCTGGAAGTGTCCAAGGCCAGGTTGGATGGGGCTTGGAATAACCTGGGATAGTGGAAGGAATCCCTGCCCGTGGCAGGGAGGGGGGTGGGACTGGATGATATTTAAGATCCCTTCCAACCCAAACCATTCTGTGATTCAGTGAAAACCCAAATAACACATTTTTCTTCTTAACCACCAGATTCTGTAGATTCTCCTTCACAGTGTGTGCCCCTGATGAATTCTTGGTTGTGGGGATGTCCATCCTAAATCCAAGAATCCTATGTGCACTTGACTTCCAATCCCTGAGTTGGCTCCCTGTGCAGGGACAGTGTGATGTTAAGAGGCAGATGTCATAATCCCTGTGCTGCTGGAAGGGGTGTAGGGAGAGTTCATCCTTCTGAGAGCTCCCTGGCGCTGTTTTTAGTTCCTTAGTTTTCTTTCTGTTGCAGAAATAATTGTTACTGTGTCCTTGTACCCCTTCCCTTCCCCCTGCTGAGAGATTGGAACAGTTAAAGCTTTATAAAACATGAATGTCTTGCCCAAAATTTGGCTAAACATAATAGAAGTTTAATTGTGAGTAGCCCTTCCTGAAGGGCTCAATAAAGTTTTTTATCACAAAGTGATTACACTGCAGTGCTCATTTTTCTTCTACAAGTTGATATGAATTAGATTGAAGGAGCTTCTTCTCATCAACACGTGATGTTAGTTTGCATTGTCATCTGTGATAAACCTTAGATAGGTTTGACAGCACTTAAAAAAACATAAATAAGGTATTTTATAAGTTACTTTAGCTGTTTGAAATGCCTTAAAGTGTTCCGAGGGCAGCAGTTAACAGGTGGATTTGGGAAGGTACCTGGAATTATCGTGGATGTTCTTTTCACTGAATACATTTCAGAAATGTAACTCCCCTTGGAGTGAATGGCTGGGAAGTTTGCCAGCAGAGTTCCATTTAAACACACTTCAGGGATGTACAACATTCCATTCTGATGTAAATGCTGCAGTTCATGTTTATGCTTTTCGTGTGAAACTCGACTCTCGTTTCAGAGCAGGTGACTGAGACGCAGGCGGGGGAACATGGCCGGGCAGATCTCCGAGTCTGACCAGATCAAGCAGGTGAGGTGTTGTGTTTGTGAGCGGTGGCTTTGAAGGTCTTTTATCACCTTGTCACATTGAGTGACAGGTGTGGGACATGGGGACAAAGTGTAAGTTACCATCTAAGTTAAGGCCAGTTCTGCAGCGACCCAGATTTAAACACCTGACTGTTGACAAGCACAGTTTAGTGTCTGATTCGAGTAGGAGCAGCATTTGGTGCTGAAATCTTCTGACTGACACTGAGTTTTTCTAGTGACTTGTCCTTCAGTATCGGTGTCCCCAGCTGGGCCAGGCAGGTGTGTGTAAGAAAAATTAACACAGAATTTGTTTTGGATACTCATTGTCCAGTTTTTATTTACAGTTCAAGGAGTTTCTTGGAACCTACAATAAACTTACAGAAAACTGCTTCCTGGATTGCATAAAGGATTTCACCAGCAGAGATGTGAAACCAGAAGAGGTAGGTAATTGCTTCTAATGACCCTTTGGTAGAATTGCTGTTCAACATTCCAACTTCAGAAGCAACTTGGAGAGTTCTGATCTTTCAAGTGGCTAAAAAGTCAGGCAGGAAGTTCTTCCAAGTGAGTGTTCCCAGCAAGGTCGGACAGGGCTTGGAGCAACCTGGGCTAGTGGAAGGTGGCCCTGTCCATGGCAAGGGTTGGAACAAGATGAGCTTTAAGGTCCCTTCCCACCCAGCCCGTTGCAGGAGTAGGTTGTTGGTACCACACACACAGGAACTGCCCCATCTCTGCTCAGTGGCTGCTCAGTGCAGTTCTGTCATTCCCTGAGCTGTCGGTGGAGGTTCTTGTGCCCCAGCTTCCGATGGATAGTGACTCTGTACACATGGAAGTGCCTTCCTCCAGCACACCTCCATCTTTGGACAATCCTGCTGAAAGAGTTGTTTTCTTACCCACATTCCTGCATTGGAGTGAGTTCCTGGGAACAGGGGCCTGCTTTTAACAGCCCTGGCTGTTCAGTCCAGTGCCCTGCACTGCAGGGAGCTCCATCACAGTCACCTGCACGAAACATTCAGCTCTCGATGAGATTAGTTGCATGTTTTTGCTTCTCCTCTCCTGTTGAGAGGCTGTTTCAGAGTTTAATCATTTTTTTTTGGTTAAAAGTTTTAATAACCTTTGTTTGACTCCCCTGGAAGGGAAAAAAAAACCCCGAGATTATAAACCAGCCATTGTTTTTGAGCATTTTCTGCCTCCTTGGAGTTCAGCTCCTCAGTGCAGGCAGAAATCACATCTCCTTTCAGCTCTGGCTCTGCTGCTCTGGACAAAGCTCTTACTTCTGAAGACAGATTTCTCCTTTCCCTGATCTTTACTGCATCTGCTTTAGTGGAATTCTATTACAGGTCATAATTATTCTGAATTAAAGATTATTTAAGTCCAAAACATATTCTTAGATTCTCTGAGCAACCCGGGCTAGTGGAAGGTGTCGCTGCCCGTGGCAGGGGGTTGGAATGAGATGAGCTTTAAGGTCCCTTCCAACCCAAACCACCCTGTGATTCTGATCTGCCTTTTTTTGCCTCTGTGACTTGCAGAGGGTCCACGTCTGGTAGTGCAGGAGCCACCTGTTAACAGGGGAACTGGGAGGAAACTTCCTTGTGGGAAGTTTTGTCCATCCTTAGCCATTGTGGGATTTCTTGCAGAGCACCTCTCTGGCCCCTGCTGGGAACAGGACACTGGTCTAGATGGGCCACTGCTCTGATCTGGTGTGGAAATTCCTGTGTTCCTCTTTAGAGCCGTAGTTTTTTATTAAACACTTGAGATTAATACCCCCAGGCATCTCCTTTGGGATTCTGGACTTGGATAAACAGCTCCTGACCTTTGCAAGTCCAGACTCCCCAGGCCCCGCGTCACAAACACCACTCCCTCTGGGAGCACGGGCTGGGGGCACTTCCAGAACGTGTTCCCTTGGGAGACTTCACTCCTGCTCAGCAGGTTTTGCCTCAGCTGATGCCAGGCCAAGGTGTAGCTGGGTGGGGTTTGGTCCCGTTCCTTTTCATCCCTTCTGCTTTTCACACCCTTTGCACCGAGCACAACCAAAGCAGTTTGCTGGTTTTCTAAGTCATCAAACCAAGTGTTTGGCTTTCCTTTCTGTCCCCCTGCAGTGCCGGCAAGGTTTTGAACCCTGACACACAATATCCAGTTGGTAGAACTGGTGCTCAGAAAAAAATCTTGTTACTCTTTCTTTGCACTTAAAGAAAGAAAAAAAAAAACCACTTTAAATTTTAAAAGTTCTATGGATGAAATGGTGCTGGTGTTTATTTCCCTGTCCAGCTGACTGATGTGCTTGGGTTGTTTTGCTGAAAGGGTAACCAAGCAGGTACCAGAAAATTAACAGAGCTAATGGGAACAAGGTCAGAGAAAGGTTCAGCTGAGCAGGCAGAGACCAGACCATAAAACAGTACGTGTTTGTAAACAGAGTGAAAACAAAATATATTCATTTAATAGATTTATGATTTATTGCAAAGTACAGAGTTTAATTTCACAAGAGGAGCCCAAGGATGAAATGGTAATATCTCCTAGATCCTAAATGTTTTCTACTGAGACTTTCACTTGAGAAACAATATTAAAAGATGTTTCAGGTATCCCTCACAAACTAAACTTCACAATTAAACTTCCCATTTTCTCCTGCCCTTATCCTGAGGCTGAACAGTATGAGATCTGCTCACCTCACTGTTTATCCCTCTATGTGACTTCATTTTGGGTCCTGGCTGGGGAAGTGTTTTAAGTATTAAAGCCTTCTGTCTCCCTCTTCCCCCAGATGACCTGCTCAGACAACTGCCTGCAGAAGTATTTAAAGATGACCCAGAGGATCTCCATGAGATTCCAGGAGTATCACATCCAGCAGAACGAGGCTCTGGCAGCCAAGGCAGGACTTCTCAGCCCACCCCGTTAGAGGAGAGCCCTGTGCTCAGACTCGGCAAGCTGTGCCAGAGCACAGTTGGGATTTGCTGCTGTTGGGATGTGTGTCCAGCAGCTTGGGACAGAGTTCCAGGTGCTGCTCAGCCAGTGGGATCCGTGAAGGGTTAAACAGCAAGTCAGTCATGGTGGCCTGGCCGTGGAGTCTCCCGAGGGCCTTTTCACTCCACAGGGATGTGGATTCAACCCCTCCCAGGGCCCACAGACTGGTGTGTTTGAATTCCAGGGGTGGTGGGAGGGTTCAACTGCCTTTGGCTGGGACTGGTTGAGATGAATCAATGTAATATGGGAAATACACTTTTTTTATTTAATTCAAATAAAATCAACGGGAGCCGGACACAGGTTTGTATGTTCTTTCCAAAGATCCGTTTTGGGGACAGTGGGAGCAGTTTTGTTTGCTGGGGGCTCTTTGCCCAGCTCCTGAAGGGTCATGTTCCTTTAGTGCTGCTTCAGAGTGCTGACAGATCCCACAGTGGGTTCAGGCAGGGCTGCTCTGCCAGCTTTCCCCCAGGATATCTTTGCCTCCTGCTTCCCTCTCCTTCCCAGGGACACAGGGTGTCATTACCATCACTTGTTTCCCTCAGGGAACCCCACAGGCTTCTCCAAACCCAGGCCTGGCAGGAGGCTCTCCAAGCACAGCCTGCTGGCAGCTTCCCTGCTGCTGGCTGAGTGCAGGCCAGTTTGGGTTAACCCCAATCCTTGGAAAGGACCCGATGGCTGCAGTCCCACCCTCAGGCCGTGGGTACAGGGAGTGGTGCTGAACAGGATCAGCTCCACCTCCCAAACCAGGGACAAAGGGAATGAACCTCAGGATCACCAGTGCTGAGAGTCCAGGTGATGAAGATGAAACAAAGCTGTTCCACATCAGCTGCTGGTCCTGTTTGTAGAGAGGCAGCACAAGGAACAGAAGGGGCAGGAACTGTCCCCAGGGCTTTCTGTTGTTCCCTTCTCCAGCTTCTTTCCAGCAGCAGTTTGAATGAACACTTTCCTCCCTGTTGGTTTTATTCCTTCTCAGACTCTCAGCTGTCCAGGCTGTGGATTACAGCACAGTGCACCTGCCCCTTCCACCAGCCACTGGTGTTCAAAACTGCCCCAGCCCTCCATGGAATTCTGTTCCTGTGGAAGAAACAAGTATGATCCCACAGGCTCATCCACCTGTG
Organism: Empidonax traillii; assembly: GCF_003031625.1. Taxonomy (NCBI): domain Eukaryota; kingdom Metazoa; phylum Chordata; class Aves; order Passeriformes; family Tyrannidae; genus Empidonax; species Empidonax traillii. The sequence goes on from NW_020956878.1 coordinate 51,671, forward strand.
CTTTGTCCTCGCTGCAGCACAGCTTGTGACCTTGGAGATGTCCAAGAGCTCACTCCGAAAGAGTGAAGCCCGAAAACCAGTCCAAATGAGGCAGCAAGTCTCCAATATCCTGTTTTTTAATGGAATAACGAGCTAATAATGTGCAGATTGTTTGCTGCAATCAGGCCACAAACGTTAAGGCCCTGAGAATCAACAGATCCACAGTGAAGGGTGAAGGCTTTCCTTAAAGCTGGCACTTGGCAAACATTTGAAAGTAACCCATGATGGAGAAGTTCTCTTTGATCTTTCTGTGCAAAAAGGTGCTCAGAAAAGTGACTGAAGAGGTCGAGTGATGGAAGTGGAGGATTTTCACATCTCCTGGGCAAAGTGCCTCGAGGCTGAAGGGAAGGGGGCTAAAATAAAATAATGGTTTTCCCTCATTTCAATATTTGGGGGTAAGAAAATAGGTAAATATTTATTAATACAGATTTCCTGTACAAAAGGTTGAGCAAGTGTTAGAGGGACTGAGTTAATAAATTACTCACTTTCAGGTGAGTAACTTCAGGTCTGGATAACCAGTTTTGTCCAAGCTCTGTTTCACTCCAGAAATGTTTCAAATCTTTCAAATCCAAGTGACTGGTTGAATACAGATGATACAAATACATTTCAGCTTGGAAATAAAGTGTATCCATGTAACTAAAGCCTCCAGGTGGTGCAGGAAGCGACAGGGAAAACTTTCTTAACAGTTGAATGCCCTGCCACGGGCAGGAACTCCTTCCACTAGAGTGGGTTCCTCCGAGCCCCGTCCAACCTGGCCTGGAAAAATTCCAGGGATGCTCTTCTGAAATAGCCCCGAGTTTACAAGGCATAATGAAGTGCACAGCCAAAAGCAGAATGAAAATGGGATTATTAAGGATTAGTGCCTGGATCCTGAGGGAAAGGCAGCAGCATCTCAGCTGAGGGGTGTGGGGAGGAGGTGAATCAGCACTCCTGAGGTGCAGGAATGGAAGCCATCCTGAGGGAAGGAGGAGCAAAGGGTGAGAAACAGCGTTGCTGAGGAAGGAATACTGAGAAAGCTGTGGAAAAAGTGAGCCAGAGGGCAGGTGGGAGGGGAGGGAACGGGAGGGCAGCCTGCCAAAAACTGCCTGGCTGAAACCGAGCTGGTGAACAGACACTCAGTGGGAGCTGCTCACTGCAGCACAGACAGGAACACACATCCCTCCTTCCCAAAGGAGTGTCTGCACCCAAAGGCTGGAAGTAATTCCTGTCAGCCCACAGAGAGCAGAACCATTCCAGCAGGAAGGGGCAAACCAGAGCCTTGTTCCAGAGCGCCCCGGCCATCAGCGGTGCCGGCACAGCCATCGGGTCAATCAGCTGGAAGATTATAATAGAGGCTCCTTGGATTCTGTCTAGGACAAAAGCAAAGCCCCAATTTATGTCATCCCTGCTGAGAGGCTGCAATCCCTGAGCTCTCAGGAGAGGAGGGACTGCGGCGCCTGGGAGGGTGAAACCCCAGCGTGGGTTCTGTGCGGGAGGCAAAGCCCCTGCCCTCGGTACCCGGCTCTGGGAACTGCAGCCCAGCAACAGCTCCTTTTCCAGCATTTCTCTGAGCTGGGTTAGGAAGTCAGCACGAGGCATTTGAGCAATCTGGTTAACTCTTGGGAAGTCCCTTAATAGCTCAGCTCTCAAATTCCTTGTATGAGCGTGGCCCGAGCTCTCAAACCTGTAAAAGCAGAGCTTGGGACGCTTCAACCTGAGCCTGCCCCGAGTTCCCAGCAGAGAGCACGGAAAGAACTCCACAAAGTAACAATTCTGCTTAACCTCAGAACGTTTTAAAAACTGTTTTACCTGAACTCCACACTCATTGTTTTGGTGTCAGGCTCCGTCTGTGAACACCCAGGGAGCATTTGACATTCCAGCTTTAGTAGTTCAGGCTGTAAAACGATGGTCACATCTTTTCCCAGGATTTCTCACCCACGGAAACAGATGTAACTGGAAGACACACAAAAAGACCCTACATTGGTCTTTAAATAAATGTCTACACTTACACAGTGCTTGATCAGACCGTGGCTGGTTACAGTTTTTTAGCCTGTATCCTTTCCCTCTAATCCCAGGGAAGGGGAGAGGGCTGCACAGGGAGCTGGGCTCCCTGGATGTATCCAAGGAAGTGCAGCTGACAGATTGTTCATTAACACAAAAGGGAGCTTGTCAAAATTTCAAATAATTAAAGTAGAAATCCAGTTGGAGCTATTTCTGTATTTTACAGATCCTGCACTTACTGGGAGATAGAACTGGACCCTCTTCCCCTCTCCTTGTGGCCAAGCCCACGGGGCATTCCCGTGTGTGCTGCTGCCCCAGCGATCTGCCGGGAACTCCGAGCTGGGGCTGAGGGAAAAGGGTTTCAAGGCTTCACAGCCAGGGACTGCCTAACCCCTCATCAGTAGGAAAGGGGTGTTGGCCACCTCTCCTGCTCTTTTTTCTGCTTGGATCTCAGGGAAAAAGTGCCTCAGTGTCCCACAGAGTTCTTGGATTCCCTGGGGACGGTGGCAGGGCCTGATGAGAAGAGCTGTGGGACCTCGGTGCTATCCCCTCCTCCCTTGGGACCGAGTGGCTCTTCCAGCCCCTTTATGGGGATCCCATCCCTCTGATCACCCTGTGGATTGTCCCTTCCCCTCTGGGGTCCCTTCCCACGATGGTGACAGGAGTGGTGGGTTCTGCACAGTAATTCAGGGAGAATGGACATCTGCAACACTTTTACAGCCACAACTGCAATCAGATCACAGGAAATACATTATTGACCACCTCTTGAAATGAAACTGTTGCTCTGTTTCTGTCCAGACTGCACGGGGAGGTGGCTGGGTCCCCCCACAAGGCACCTGGAGGACCCTGGGTCACCAGGGAAGGGGCAGGATCCCCCTGGAATGTTGTGAGACACAGGGACTCCTGGGCCACAAGCAAAGCTCAAAGCCTGGACTGACCTGCCAAAATGCACCCAGAGGCTGACTGAGCCTATGGAAAGGCCAAAGGGGAGTCCCAAAAGGCTGCTCAGCAGGGATTTCCTTGGCAGAAAAGCGAGGAGACACTGGAGAGAGGTGGGGATGGGGACTGGGCAGGTGGAATGTGCCCAAGCTGGGACCAGCCAAGGCCTTGGATCAGGAACACACAGGACAAGGACTGGCAGCCCATGTGCAGAGGAAAGCTGGGCAGGTACCAAGGGGCCTCTGCCCCTTGCCCAGCCCTGGAGGCTGAGGTGGGTTTGGCCACTGGGGAGGAAGCAAGGACAGAGCTCTGATTGCAGTGAGGGTGTCCCTGCCCACAGCAGGGGGGGTTGGAACTACATAATCCTTAAAGATCCCTCCCAACCCAAACCATCCTGTGACTCTCCAGAGACAAGAGAAGAAAATATGGGTTGATTTGGAAGACGAGACAATACATTCCCCTTCCTGGGGAAGGCAGGACGTGTCCCTGCGTGCTGGGACATTCCAGCAATAAAGGCTTTCTGTGAAACCAGCTCCAGGCTACCTGTTAACACTTAATGATTGCTCAAAGACACAGAGATGTGTTACCCTGCCCAGGGATGCTGCAAAGTGCCTCTGAATCAAGGAGAAATCACACTCTTGATAATTGTTCCAAGTTCTCCGAAGAGAAACCAGGAAACAAAAATCAGCTCCCTCCTGCACTGCCTGTGAATGACATTCCTATAATTATTCCCACAGGATTAAGTGGGGCTGCTCTCACAGTCTTGAGTTAAACACACTCAAATACCTGCACAGACCAACATAAAACTTTGTTCCTTACTAATTCCAGTGCCAAAGCACTTCCCTGGCAGAGAGGGGCTCTCCTGCCCCCTCAGCCACTGCTCCTGAGCTTCTGCCCCTCCCTCTGTGCCCTGGGATGGCCCCCAGTGCTCCCCTGCAGGGTGAGAAGCAGAGCAGGAGCAGAAGGAATCAAGGGCTTGGGGTTTTTTTTCTTCTCATCTTCTGTTTTCCCCCCATTTTTAAACTAGCTTTGCACTTTCCCCATTCCTGAGGGAAGTCATTCTCAGGAAATAAAGGAGCATCAGGAGCCTGTTCCGAGCTGCACATGCACATAAACAGGGGCCTCGTTAAAACAGAAAGAGAAACCAGCCTTGTGCAACACAACAAAGTGTTCCACACGAATTCCACATTTTACCCCTCCTTCTGAACCTGGCAGGGCTGGCAGGAGCTTGGCAAATTAGGTCAAGCTGTACCCAGATGAGGGATTAGGGGAGGAGTTCGGAAATAGCTGGAGACGCCGCCTGGGATGGGAACGTGCTCGAGTTCCTGGGAGGAGCAGAGAGACAACCACAAAACCCCTCTGGAATGGGAAGGAGCAGGAACAGCAACATGAACAGCAAAGGGAACTCCAAACAAGGACCCCAGGAAAGCCCCTGCCCTTGGCAAGGTTTGGTTTCACAGCCAGCACGGCCTCATCTTTGCAGTTTTCCTTCAAGGACCATGCAGGGTTTGCCCCTGGGCTGATCCAAAACCCTATTAAATTCCAGATACTGAGTGGTAACTGATAAAGGTGAATAATTTTGTCACAGAGACTTTTTTAAAAAAAAACATTCCTATTTGGTGTTAGGCAATATGGGAGAATGACAGGTTTTCTCAAAATTTGAGAGCAACAGCTTAATAGTTGTGAGCCAGTTATGAAATGTCTTTTTCCTGAGCCCTGGAATTACAGTGAGTCAGCCTCTGGCAACATCCCCTTTGCTTCCACTGCTTCATGATGTTCCCCACATCTCCAGGGGTGGCCTTTATCCTGCAAATAATAAAATCCCAAGTAGAGAGAAGTAAAAATAACGTAGATTTTAGTGCATAATTTCTGCCAAGGCACAAGGGCACAGCGAGCAGCTCACTCAGCTTTTGTGACCACATTCATCTTTTGTCTCAGCTGCTAAACGTGGCTCTCAGCTCATGTCACATTTGTTTCAAGCCATCAAACCAAACCTGCTCTTTTCTTACAAAGAAGGCAACAGCACTTACTTACATTTACTGCTGGAAAAGAATTCCAGTAGATGCTGCCCAGAAAATCCATTTGGCTGCCTCAGCCATCCAAGAATATTTTTAATGGGGAAAAGAACAACATGTTACAAGAACATTTTTTTTTTTTTTAAATGTGAAATTCCACCTGGCTGACAAACCTGCCTGCAGAGAGAAGGATTTCTCAGCAGTCTGACTGAGGCACAGGAGTTGACAATCCTAAGATTCAGATTCCCTTTCCAGGTCCACATCAAAGCCTTCCTGAGTGATTCTGGCAGCCACTACTACACGGTCCCATCTACATCAAATAATATGCAGCTATTTTTTAAATTTCTGCCCATTCTAATCCTGCACCTTTAGAGAAAAATGAGACTCAAGTGTGCACATTACCACAAAAAGTGATTTAATCACCTTTTCTGCTGTTGTCCTTCGAATTAAAGACCCTCTGTTCCCATGAAGGTCAGGCAGGTTTTACTTCATGAAGACACAGATTTCTTTGCCCTTGACATGCTTTTCTTTCACTGATAATTACTCCTGGAAATCTGCTTTGATTTGAAATCATGGCTTGTTATTATTGCTGTGACATCTGTGCCTCTCCTGCCTCAGCTGCTCACTCGGATTGAGCAACAGAAAAGTTTCTCAGACACGAGAAATGTGATGGAGGAGCCAAAAGCAGAGATTTAAGTGGGGGTTCCTGAACTTCCACATCAGAGAGAAAATAGAAACTCTACAGGACAAGGTGCAGCTGACACACTTGGTGGGAAGAAAATAAAACCCCCAAACAAGTAGGAAAATGAATCTTTTCTTACCTTATGCCCTTGCACGTGAAGTTAAGAAATCTGCCAGAAATTTGCCAGTTCTTTGCATCAACTGCAGGAGGTGAGGGAAGAGTCTGATTTTCTTACAGCCCTGCTCTTTTTAACAATTCTAACAGAATTTGGGACTGTAATTTTGTTCTCATCTCCTCAGTAAGCTTGAAATAAAACAAGAATCACTTGGAGATCAGGAGGCAGCAGAACAGCACAAAGGCTGCCAAGAGGATGATTTTTGCTTGCTCTTGCAAACACGATACCTGATGTCTTCTTTGAAAAAATCCCAACTCTGTACAATCCTAATTCTGGGTCTTCAACATTATAAGTTTTCATCCAAGGCCATGGAAGATGCTTTGGAATTTTTTTTTGTCAAAGCATCAATAAGGGGATTACAGCAAAGGTAGAAATTATGGATCTTACTGGGTTTTCTTCTTGGTTTCACCTTTAATCCAGGATAACCCAAAGCTACCCAGTTACTCTTCTCTTCCCTGTGGTTTTTTTTTTTAAAGCATCACAGGAAACTCCTGTAAAATCTCCTGTACAAACTGGTTCCATGACATGCTCCTTCCCAGCAGGATAAAATCAGTGGAGGCTCTGCCAATCCCCCTTTTCCTGCAGGTTTTGTGCCACAATAACAACGTCAGCTGGTTCTGGGGGTGTTCCCACCAGCCCAGTGCGAGCTGAGCAGGTGGGAAGGGCAGGGAGGGAGTAAATTCTCCATATCAAGGAGCAGCCACCCCTCAGGACGGTTTCCAAACCTTTAGGAATTGTTACCTTCAGTCCTCCAGGCAGTGTTTGAACCCCTCCTGAGGGCCAGGGAGCAGCAGCTCAGCTGGGAACACCCCCTGGGATGGGCTCAGCTCCTCCATCCTCCGTGCTCAGCGGGGGGAGATGTGCCTGTTTGGGATCTCACAGTGTTAAGGTATCTGCACAAGATATAATTCATCTGTTATTTCAGCAGATTTTCAGTTTCCTTCTGTAAATTATTAAGCATGTGGACCCAGGTTACTTCCTTTTGAATGAGCACAGCTTTTTATTCGTAGCTATTGTCAGGTGAACAGTAAGAGTTAGCTCTGGAAAAAAAAAAGTCTTTACAGTAATTTATGGAGATTAATTTTCCTATTTAGGTTAAGCCCAGACATTTACAAGAACAATCACTTAAATAAAAATAGAATATAAAGCCTATGTTTAAAACATGGCCTTTATTAGCACTGTCTAGTGAGCTCCATATTTACCTTACATTGAAATAGCTCTGCTTCGCTTAAGAAAAGACAGAAAAAGTGCATTTACAAGAGGACTTTTCCTTTAATTTTTCTTTTTTTTCTCTGTGAAAATGGAAGGAATCGGAATCACAAGTTGACAAATGCTGCGAAATGAGATTTCCAGAAACATCAATGTCAGCAATGCTACACCATCACTAGTGTTTCCTTCTGCCCCTCTGCCCTGGGAGCCCAATCTGCTATACAGTCTAGAGCATCTATGCTTTTACTCTACAGAATTATTAAACACAGAAAAAAAAAGGGGGGGCTCACACCCCCCCTTGCAATGTACAAACATGAATAAAAAAATCGATTAAAAAAATCACTTTTATACAGAATGTATATGCAAACTGTCTTAAATACATGGTTTTTTTTTTCTTTTTTTTTTGGGGGGGGGAAGAGTTATTTACAAACTGCATCTGCCCGTGGCACAATCCACAGACAGAGCACACACAGTTGCTTTTTTTTAATTGTTTTTACTTTCTTGTTGCATCTCAACTCTGGGAGATGGGACTTTTTTTTCGGCAGTACAGCAAAACAGAAGAGCCTGTGACAAAAGGATCTTAAAGGGCAAGCCAAGACATTTTTGTTCCTCCCAAACAAAGTTTTTAAGTACTAGGACTGCCAAAGTCTCCAAAATCAAGTTTTTAGTTGAAGCCAGATGCCCACTGACAGTTCTGTGGGGGGGGAGGACAGGTAGACAGACCCACTGGAAGTTCAGGAATGGCTACTGGATAATTCCTCCTGAAGAGCCAGGACTGAGAAGGATGGTTTTTTTTTATCCAAAGAGTGAACTAACCTAGGATTTTTTTTTTTTTCCAATTTTATTAATATTTTAAAAAATACATAAAAATACAACATCCAATGTCTGAATAAATATATTTAACAAGTTGCAAGATACCTTATTTTACACAAAAATTTCAGCTTTAGAAATCTTGTTAAATAACTTCATTGTTGTTATATATTTCATTTTTCGTCTTTTTGTAACAAAATAAAAACTCTGAAATTACATAGAAAAAAGACAAAATATTTTTGTCAAGGGATAAGATAGTCCACTGAAAACCTATTCACAATTCCACTGTAAACATTAATAAACATTTAAAATATTTGCATAATTGTGTGCTCAAAAATCCTATAAAAAGTGGAAGACTTATTACAACTGTAGTTTTCAGTCAACTACACTTCCTTTCACAATTTATTTTGTCCCATTTACACCTTTTCGAACTGGGCACGTTGCTGAACACATCACTTTGGCAGTTCTGGAGAGCAAGTGCTTCCACAGAGGGGAACTACTCACCAAGAGTTACCACCACCAGCTGGGGGAAAGTGCAGCAGCTGCTCAGTTCTTTTGGGGGAATTAATACTCTGATGTCTGCTTGGTGCACTTGCTTTTTTTTTTTTTTTTTGTTTAAGATCACCCTACAACACCTGAATGCTTCATTGGACAGAACTTTGCAAATTTTGATAAGTGCCCTTTTCTCTGCGTTAAGAAAAAATAATAATAATAATAATAAAAAAAAAAAAAAAAAAAAAAAAAAAAAAAAAAAAAAAAAAAAAAAAAAAAAAAAAAAAAAAAAAAAAAAAAAAAAAAAAAAGACAACACAAAACAACAAACGAACGAGAAACAAAGAAAAAAATAAAACAAACACGATGACAAGGATGTCACTTTGTGCCTACAAACCTTCAGTTACCAATGAGCTTCTGGGAAGGGTAAATGAAACAAAAGAAGAGGAGGGGGAGGGGGGAGAACAGGTAGAGTCCAGCAGTGGAAGTGTGGACAGGATGTTCTTGGCAATGTCAAACCAGTCGAGTGCTTTTCCTGGGGCTGAAGTTGAGGGTTTGTGTCCGTGGCAGGGCAGAGCAAGGGGCATCACCTGCATTCCACAGCCAGCACGTTCTGGGGAGGAGAGGACGAGGAGGGGCTCATCCCAGTGTCTGAGGAGGCAGAGGACATGGATGCTCCTGTGTGGGACACTGAACACACACAACAATCATCAGCGTGAGGTCAGCAAGGCACAGCTCCCACAGCTCCCACTGATGTTTCCCTTGGTTCTTCTGTTGTTTAAAATGATCACACAACACAGATTTTTTTTTTTTTTTAGCAACTGCTTTCACTGCTCTATTCACAGAAGGTGGATTAACCTCACCCATCTATTGAGAGATAACTCAGGGGAGTCACTACCCTGACTGAAAACTCAGACTAAGAAGTCCAAGCTTCTAATATGCAGTTATAAAACAGTCAGTAAATATTTCTCTGAAAAGCCACAAATATTCTAAATATATACACAAAGAGATGATAACACTTTTTCAAAAATATAATCATTTAAACTCCAGATGCATCGAGTTAAACATTTTCAAACAAATTAACTTATCATGGGAAGCACAAAGCAAATCTCAAAGTTACCTTCTCTGTCTTTCTTTTTCAATCTTTTCCTTCTCCTGTCTATGGTTGCTACTTCTGACTTCAAGGACATGTAGTATTTTCTTATCTCCTGCAGTTTTTCTTGTAAGAAGGAGATCCTTTCAGTGCTGCTCATGTTGTCCAGTTCATCTAGAAGTGGGAATCAAAAACAGCTTTATCAAGGCCATTTTAAGCAAAATCTTAAGTGGATACAAGGCACAGCATGGGAGGAAACACAATTCCACAGCTATGTCATAATTCCACACCTAATTTATTTATAATAAAATCCCCACATTTTGCACTTTTTTTTTTCTTTCAAAACAAATTTTCTTTGAAATTCCTTCTAATTCAAGTCATTTAAAGAATTCTTACTGAGCTGGAAACTCCACTTGTAGACTCTGGGGGAAGCATTCTGGTGGTGGTGCTTGTCCCTGTGTTTGTCCTTGTCCCCATCTTTGATGTGAGGGGAAATCACCCTGGCAGGAGAGCGGGAAATCTTCTGGGGTTTGGCTGCGTTGATGTGTTTGACAGGAGTACATTTACTGGAACTGTCCAGCACAGGAAGGTCTTCACTGTCACTGCTTTGTCCTGCAATGAGAAGAATTTAATGTGGATTTATTAAAAAAAAAAAAAAAAAAAATCCCATCTCAACATTTTAAAAACAGTGGTCGCAGTGAAAAACAAGAGTAAATAAACTCATCAAAATTTGAATATTAGAGCACTGGTAAACTATCTTAAATCACCTATTTTGGCTTTCAATTATAAAAAGAGACATTAGAATTCCTTTCTTAAAGATTAACCCTGCCTTACTAAAGGTAGGTAGTGATTGTAAATAGTGGCCAAATTGATTTACACATCTATAGCAACAATTCTGAAACAAGACTAAAAGCATGAAAGTTTAAACACGTAACAGAAAATTCTAAGCTGATATATTCAAGTATTTCAGATCCCCATGTTAATTGCCAGGTTTTTATTTTTATTTTTATTTAAAGTCCTTTCCACCCCAAATCATAGACTGTGATTCTGTGATTCTGACATCAACAGCAAAATGTTTTCCTGCGTTGGAATATTTTAAGTGGCTCCTTTTCCATAAAGTTACCCAGGGGGGTTGGAACGAGATGACCTTTAAGGTCCCTTCCACCCCAAACCAGTCTTTGAATCTATGGAAGATGAGCTACAGAACCATAAAAATCTAGATTTCTACAGAAAGTTAGAAAATAGCCACATACTTTAAAGAAAAAACTTCCTTTGGCTGAAAAGCTGTTCTTTAGCATCAAACATTTTTCTGCACTCCATAAATGGCAATTTTTTTTTTCCCCACCACAAACACCTATTGTAAGACTTTAAAGTTGCCCTCTCCCAAAATTCATAACCAACCTAATATATATAAACATCAGCCTGATGGGAAATGTTTAGTAACTGCTAATGTACACAATTCGTAATTTTTCCTAAGTAATATAAAACAGCCAAGAGATTCCCAGTAGCTCTACTACCACAGAGCTCAGAAGTTCCCTCCAGTTGTTCACCACCAATAACCATGACGAATAAAAGTGAAAATCCCTGGCAGGGAAGTGCCATTCACTGCAAACAGTGGGTACCAGTGAGAACAGTGGGCTCTTATCCATGTTTGCAGGCCAGGAGGATCTTCCCCCTCCTCCCCAGGCAGGAATGTACCTGTTCCATTCTTCTCATTTTTGGCTGCAGTGCTGCTTCGCTTTGGAGTTCGCTTCTGTTTCTTTGCCAGCGTTCCAGTGTTGCTGTCACTGGGTCTTTTTTGACCTATTTGAGAAGGAAAAACAATAAACAAAACACAAAACATAAGGTAACTCAAGTATTTCTGCTCCTAACAAGCTCTTTTTATAAGCAACAAAGAGAAATTTAAAAGCAGACAGGGTAAGACAGTTGGGGCTGTTCAGCCTGGAGAGGAGAAGGCTCTGGGGGGACCTCAGAGCACCTTCCAGTGCCTAAAGGGGCTCCAAGAGAGCTGGAGAGGGACTTGGGACAAGAGCCTGGAGGGACAGCACAAGGGGGAATGGCTTCAATCTGACAGGGTTAGATGGAATATTGGAAGAAATTCTTGGCTGTGAGGGTGGGGAGGCCCTGGCACAGGTTGCCCAGAGAAGTTGTGGCTGCTCCATCCCGGGAAGGGTTCCAGGCCAAGCTGGACGGGACTTGGAGCAACGTGGGATAGTGAGAGGTGTCCCTGTCCATGGCAGGGGGTGGAACTGGATGGGTTGTGATTCTATAACCATTCTGTGATTCTATAACCAGCAGATAAAACCCACCAACCAACTTTTAGCAAAGTCTGACACCAGACTTAAGGCAACTCTTGAAACAATCACATCAGGGATTGACTCTTCCCAGGAACGCTCACCTTTCTCCCCCATCTCCCTCTCTTGCACAGCAATGCTACAATTGCTCGAGGTGGTGCTGGCCTCGAAGCCATTGACAGACTCGCTCTCGCAGAGCCCCTCCTGGGACTCCTCGGCCACGCTGTCCACCTCGATGGTGGCGTCGCTCTCGCTCTTGACGCTGCGCGACTCGTCCTGGCTGAGGGCCAGGGGAGAGGCCACCGGGAAGGCCGAGGGGGCGGCGGGGGGGAAGGCAGAGGGCTGGGGGTTTGGAGCGCCGGGATCCGGCTTTTCCGCCGCTGCATCTTCACTCCCGCTCTTCTCCTTCTCGTCCAAATCGTCCAGGTCCACCTCGTGGCACAGCAGAGTCTCGGGCCCGATCTGGGGCATCGCATCGTCCTCGTCCTTCAAGGGAACGTTCTCGTTGGCTTCAGTGACACGTTGGAAGTTGTCACTCCTCGGCTCCTGCCCGTGGGGGGCTGGTTCTGCCACCAGGGCTGGCATCTCCTCGTGGCCAGCTCTGAGGGGCTCCTCAGCGTTGGTGCCTCTACATTCCTCTGCCCCGGTACATTCACTGGTCCTCTCCTCAGACACGATATTTGGCACTTCCATCTCGCTCTCTCGCCGATTTCTCTTCTCGGGCGACGCCTGTTCCAGAGTTTTCCTTTTCAAAAGCTTCTTATCTTTCGTAGAAGGTTCTGTCTCGCTTTCAGGAGTGCTGGAACTTTCTTTACAGTCCAAGGAAGACCCATCCAACCTTTCAGGTTCCGTAAGAGATTCATTTGCCGCCTCTTCTTGGCCTCCTGGCGCAACCTTGGCGTTCTCTAGAGAGGGATCTTTTGTCTTGCTCCTTCTCCCTTTTCCCTTGGGCGATTTTTCAACCTCTCTTTTGATTTCTTCGATTTGATCCGGTTTGTTTCCGAAAATCTGAACTATCTGTTCACTTTCCTCAACTTCCAGTTTCAGTGTTTCTAGTGGCTGCCCTTGAGTCCTGTCGTTCTCTTTCAGCGCGTGAGGGATCTTTGGGTTCTCTTCATCCAACTTCTCATCGTGGAGTTTTTCGCCTTTTTCCAGTTCTGAAGTTTCTGGAGAAAATTCTTCGTTCGAATTCTTTTCAGGTGACTCATCTGCTTCACTGTCAGATGTGCCAGAGTCTAAAGAAATCACAAAAAAAGAAGCAAACAGCACCCTAAATAATTAATTACAACACAATTTCCCATTTGAACCACCCAAGAACCCCTCTCTTTTCAGTAATCCGGGGTGTTACATCAGTTTAAAAAACCCTGTATTATCCAACACACTTGCTACAGTTTTTATTTTAACCTAAAATCTCTAGGAAACTCCAATAGTAGTGGTACTATCAGAGTTCAAGGAGCATCTGGGTGATGATTTTAGTCACATGATTTAGTTCATGCCTGTAATTCTCCTGCTACTATTTCCCAGCCAAGCCAAAAGAAACGAATTACAGTGCACAGCAGCAAGAGGAGTTTTACAGATTCTCACAATTTACCTGTGGATGTTGCCTCTCCCACCTGAGATTACAAACCCCAAAATCAATACTGCTCCCCTCCATGCAGCCCCAAACAGAAAAAAAAAAACCAAAACAAAATCAAAAAATAAAACCCTTCTAATAATAAACTTCTGTGCAAGTGATGCACCACACACAGAGCAAGCACTGGTACTTTACCAGAAGATTTTTCAGGGAGCTGCACTAACAGTGATTTCACTTCAGTTCTTGCTCAAGACTTAAGAAATATCAAAAATGTCGCTGCCCTTTGTGTCTAATTAACAGCTCTGGTGGATGATGTAGCACTGAGGTTGAGGGTTTAATTACCAGAATACAGACTGTCTTATAGCACTGGATTTGGTCTGTCCAGCATCAGCACTGAAAGGCTCTGGCTGAGGAACATGGAATGATTTGTAAAGTCATTTCCAAGCCACAGCTTTCCTGGGAGCAAACTGTGCCCCCCTCAGCAGTGTGAGCTCAGCTAATTCCTCAATAAAGTTCACAAGGAGAAACCAAAAAATAACAACAACAACAACAAAAAAAAAAGGTAAAAAAAAAGTAAAAATCAAACTTCTTTTGAGAATGGTACTGAAAAAAACCTCCAAAGTATACACAGGACTGAGATCACTCACCGTTTGATCCTCTATCAGAATCAAACATTCCTGAGCTACGTCTCGTCTGCCTGCGAGGTGCTGCTAAAATTGAAATCGAAAGGATTAATTTTCGTGGAGTCAAATCTGCACCCAAAAAAAAATTAAAAAACAACACCAAAATCTGTGTTGTGGCAGTGCAGCTGCACTGCCTGGTGAAGCAGCACTGGAAGCTGTGCCAGGGCAGTGCCAGCCCCACTCCCAGGCACCTCCACACCGGACACGAGTGCACGGAGGTACCTTCATTCCATTTGGGAATGGGGGGGACGGGACAGGTTGTGCCCCTCTGGCTCCAGATTTACCTTCACTGGTGGCTGTTTTGGATAAGCTGCAAGATGTGTTGGAGGGAAGAGTAGATTTCAGAGGGGGTCGCCCACGCTTGGATTTTTGTTTCTCCTCGTCCTTCTTCTCGTCCTTTTCACCGTCCTCTTTGCTCTGAGGGGAAAATGAGGAGTTTTTAGTGGAGTTTCCCTGCTGGTCATCAAAAAACCTTTCTCCTTCTGCTCTAATAAAAAAACTAGACATGGGCTGCATACCTTTTTTTCAAATAGAGGGAAAAAACAATATTTGTTAATGGTTCATTGCTGATCACCAAAGCTCTTCTCCATCTCCTCTATTAAAAAACTAAACCGTGGACTGAATAACCTTTTCCTTATTTTTTTTTTTAATAACCTTTTTTCTTTTATTTTCCTTTCAGTCATTAAATATTGCACTACAAAAAAACTTATTGAGATAATTACTTTTGTTTTTTTCTTCTGTTTTCTCTTTGGTCCTCCTTTGTCCACAGGCCAGATAATCCGATCAGCTTTCACCCACTCGTCGTATCTACAAGGGAATAACAACACGCTGCTGTCACTGATACCACAGGAAAATGCTGGTTGAATAGGAGGATTAAAAGACTGGAAATTATGGAAAATATTTATTATTGAGAGGTAGGGAAAATTCAAGGCCAGGTTGGATGGGGTTTGGAGCAACCTGAGCTAGTGGAAGGTGTCCCTGCCCATGGCAGGGGGTGGAACTGGATGGGGTTTAAGGTCCCTTCCAACCCTTTTTTTCCATTTAATATATTTTTTCCTGTAGCTCTTTGCTGCTCTGCCCTGTCCTCCCCTCTGTCCTCTTTACAATCACTTAACAGTCAGTGCAAAAATATATTTTGTTGCCAAAATTCCAGGGCTTCATACCCTTAATTGCAGATTCTTTCACCATTATCAAGGACTCCCTTAAATAAAAAAGTCTGCCCGTGCTGACACAATAAAAATTCAGGGGTGCTCCTGTAAGGAGCAAGGACTGATTGCTAAGGTGGGTGGAAACTTGGAAACACAGAAGTATTTTCTGACATTTCAGTGCAACACCACCAACAAAATCCCTAACACTGAAAAGTTACGTTGATAATTCCATTTGGAGCCAGGTCACTGCTCAGCTTCCCCTCTACTTTCTTAAAAACAAACATTTCTTCGGCAAGTAAAGCCTTTCAACAAAGAAATGAGAGGCAATTCGTTCTCCTCACCTTACATTCCAACCGTAGTAGTGAACTAAATATAAAACTTCTCCATCATCAATTTCTGTGCTTTTAATACTGGCTTCATAAATTTTTTGAGTCTTGCCACGTCCATATTTTACTTTCACTTTGGTTCCAGTCAGGCAGGGTTCTGTGTCCTCCTCATCCTCTTCACCTTCTGATTCTCCTTTGTTCTCCAGTTCCTCCCTGCAGGAAAATGTATTTAAAATGCCCACTAATTAGTGACAGTGATGTTTAAACATTTAATGAGTGTAGCCAAGCTACTACAAAGAAAAAAGCTGCAAGGAAAATTCTTTTCCTTTTCTGCGCCCTGCACTGCCTCTAAAGCTGGGCTGGACTCAGGGGGAGTACCAAAAATACCTAGAAAATGGTAATTTAAACTCAATTTCTTAGGTGTACAACAACCTGGAGGCCTAAAGATTGTTTTTTAAACTAACATTTTGCTAATACATAAAGGAATAACTCAGTGTCTGGTCCCTGAGTAAGACAAGAAGAACGAGCTTCAGTTTTTATTTCGACACAGTTTGCTCAACTGTAGAACTCACAGTTAACATTTACAAACTGGACACAAGTTTAAACTGCCATCACAGTGATCCTCTCATAAATGCAAACACCATTCCACTGGAAAAGAGCTGCTTACAAGAGTGTTTAACCAAGACTAAAAGTGTCTGCACAGCTCCTATTAGCTCTATCTGCCTCTTATTACATCTACAGCTAATATTTTTATATTATATATAGATATTATATTTGCAAGAATTAAAATTAACCTATTTTTACCTCCAATTTCTCATAAAGTAGAAGTGAAACTACAAAAAAGTCACCAAAAAAAGACTACGGGTTTACTTTTAATGAAATGGATTTGCTGGCCTTCAGTGAAAGAGGAGCAGCATCCACGTTGATTAAAGAAAACCCCTTTGATGACACAATAAAACCAAGCAGCCTGGAGCTTCAGCAGCCACCAGAAAACACTTCAATAAAAGCACAGGAGAGGAGTGATTTGCCATTTCTATTCCGATTGCCCAGAGAGGTGTCCCCAAAGTGTTTCCCACCCACACAACACTTGGCACAGTCGCAGCTGTGCTGCCTGGAGATATCAGGGGGATAAAACCCCCACACCACCTTGGCCAGTCCCCAATTCCCACTCTTTGGGAAGACCCCCAGCCCTGTAGATCCTGCTGTTTGGAGCACAACTCCATCATCCCAAAGGCAGGGGAGCCAGGGCAGTGTTTACCTCTCCCTCTGCCTCTCCTCCTCCTCATCTGACTCCCTGTCAGAATCCTCCTGTTTTTTGATTTTCCTCTCTTTTTGCTTTGGTGTGCTTTTCCTCCCCAGTGGAGTTTCGTGGTCTTTCTTCTCTGGGTTCTCAGGTGTCTCCTCTGGATCTTTGTTCTCTCTGCCACTCTCTTTTAATTTGTCTGCTGTTTTATCCTCTTCCCCATCTTTTTTAGCAGGGGTTGCATCACGGGCGAGTCTCCTTCGTCCCTAAAACAGAAACAGCAGCTCTTTAATGACCCCTGGCAATTGTTTTCTCTGTAGCCTCTCCAAATCTCAGCAGAAAAAGTGAGGTGTGCAACTCCTGTACAGAAGAAAGGCTGGAGATAACACAAAAAATATATGTTCTAAAATATTAAGATTAAAAGGTTTTGTTAATCACTTTATTTGGTATGAAGAGGGTGAGTTTCTGATTAACTGCTGGAGGATTTCAGGACATCTGCTTGGACCTGAAAGGTTTGTTGCTCTGCCAAAAAGGGTCAAAATGTCTGATGCAGCTGATTCTTGGGGGATTAGGACAGGTTTATTGTTTTGTTTATTAAAAGGCTCTCGATAGGATCGTTGCTTTTCAATCAGAACATTTAAAATACGTTATGAATGCAAGATTAATTGTCTGAAGGGCATCCAAAGATGACAGTAATGAAGGCACTGTAATAATTACAATTCACAGCAGCATAAAGGCAAATACTTTGGAAAATAGTAATTAATGAAAGGCTGGTGAGTGGATTAAAAAGGAATAAAATATATAACCAAATATTTAATAATTAATAAATAAACAAAAGACAGCCAATGATAAAAAAGACAAAAAAATTTTACCATTTCTTTATCATCTTACCGGTTTTCTCAAAAAAACCCTCAAAAATAAATGAACACTCACTCTAAAACCAACACTAATGTCGTGTCAGAAAGTTCACTGGGGCTGATACAGCCTGGAAAAAGCACCTGCAGTCAGACAGAGATCTCAACTGGTGCTCACACTGTGTCTTTTCATGTATTCATTTAAAAGGTCAATATTTGCTGGAAAAGCTGGTTTGCAGGAAGTGCTTTCACAGGATTTCCTTTCAGTCCAACAGAACCCTCACAGTCTGAACAATTAGAAAGAAGTAATTCCTTGTCCTTCAGCAGTCACGCTCTAGGGAACACAAAATGTCCTGTTAACAGAATTACCAGGAGTGCTACAGGGTGATATTCCAACAGCCCCCAGTGCTGTTTGTGCCTGTGGAAATCCTCCCCCACAGCCAAGACTGTGTCACAGCCAAGACTGTCCTGCTGTGTTTCCCTGCTCTGATGATTCACAGCTCTCAGGAGCTCCTGACCAATCCCTGAATCAAAAGCCACCTGACACAGCCTGAGAAATGCCACGGATGGGGTGGGATACGAAGGAATAATCAAACCCGACTCCACCGACAGGTAGAACATCACTAACAGTGAACACTCCCAGGACCTACCAATTCCAAAGTGCAGGTGATCCCCAGGGAAAAACCCCCCGTGGAAACTGTTCACCCACCCAAGGGCTACCCAGAAATCAGTGCAAACCACTCACCCTGGGGGATCTCAGTTCTACTTCTTCCTTTTCACTTTCACTGCTGGAGTAATTTTCTTCTGCTTCTTTTTTAACTTCCGTTGGGGGCATTTTCTGTTCCTCTTTCCCACTTTCCTCCATTGGTTCCACGGGTTTCTGTGGCTCTTCTACCACCTTTGGCTCATTGTGGTGGATGGTCCTGAACTGAATGTTTGCAGAGCGACAGTACTCCTCAAAACCATACAGATACCTGCAGATAAATCAGGTGCCACTTATATTTTGAGGTTTATTTTCTCATAAAAACCCCCATTTTCCTGCTCGTTAAACTTCAGGAAAGAAAGAAAAATAATAATAATAATAACAATGGCCACTGAACAAACCCAAATAAACAAAAGTAAAAAGCCAGAGATTTTGAACCGAAACGATTTTGCACACAAGTCAAGTGGGGAGAAAGAACAGACACAGGTGCTTCCCACATATTTGACTTCCTCCCCATCCAGGTAAGAATTCCTGACAGTAAAGCCATGCATGAGCTTGTTCATGTAACTGCCTGTGCACACTCTGATCCAGTTACAGCTGAGAGAGATGAATTAAATTAGCTTATTCCTCAAAGAATAAATATGCAATTACAACACACTATATCACGTGTCCAAACTACATTATTGTTATTTCCACTGTAACAGCAACCTAGTACACAGTTACCAATTATTCTTTTTTATGATAAACACTCTTCTTTGTAAAATACAGACCTTCAACATGTGCCCAGTTCAAATCCCACTGAAGATGTCTCAATATGTTCATCTTCATCAACATTAACATGAGTTGAGTCATTAGCCATCCCTATTTCCAAATTTCCTTAGGTTCGAGGCAAGAGAACCCCGTTCTTTCCTTTTATTCAAAAAGCCCAATTGTTTCTTGTCAAACTTCCAGGAGGATAAATAATGACAACAATTCTCATTTAGAAAATCAGCTTGAAAAATGCCATTCCTAGAAGGTTTCCATTTCAAAAGTTAAAACACAACTGAAAACCAAAGGTCAGAAGAAAAGAGATTTATGCATTTGTTCATTACAAGTAATGATTTTTACTATTTACTGCCACAAGCACACAGCTATGCCCTAAAGCCATTGTTTTACAAATTGTGCAAAGATTATATTTAAATATCCAATCTGAAACATGTCCTTTTTTTTCAATCAGCATTTTTCAGAAGGAAGTTAAAAAGAAACTGGGATAAAATCCTCCTCACAGCACAAAGCACCTCCAGAACGACAGGAAAGCTCAATTTGCCAAAGCTCATCCTGTAAATGTCTTTGCTGTATTCTGCAGTAGCACCTCACATGCTGATAGGGAATGTTTCTTGATAGAAAATGAGCAGAATTTTCAGGTACTGGAGGAACAAAACTCAGGCAGCCCTGAGCTCTCCCTCCCTTCCTCCACCATTTCAACCCTCAGCACCGTTCCTGAACTGAAGGACGGCAAGTGCTGTTTCACTGAGCTATCAAACATTGCTGGAATGTTGTACATGCTGCTAAAAACATGGAAAAACACTTCCACCATTACACAAGATGAGGACTTACTTTCTATAAGCAGTTTTTACATTGTAGGAAGCAGCTGAGTTCAGAATAGGAATGCCAAGGTCCATATAAATTTGCTTCCATACAGCACCACTCTCAATCTTTATGGGGAAAAGAAGAAAGAGAAAAGGAAATTTTTAAGGTTTTTTTTTTAACCAAGAACATTAAGGAGTTATATCTAACACAGCCACAAGCCACAGGCTTTTAGAATCATAGAACAGTCTGGGCTGGAAGGGACTTTAAAGAACATCCCCAGTTCCAACCCCTCCCACCTCCCACCAGGTTGCTCAGAGCTACTTCCAACCTGGCCTGGAACAATCTCAGGGATGGGGCAGCCACAGCTTCCCTGGACAACCATTGGACATATTTAGTTCAGGAAACATCCAACACTTACATTGTCACACCCACCCTGCTGATAAACCAGCCGAAAAAGTTTGAAGAGATTTAGGTCCTTGTAGCCCAGAACTGGTGGTTTATTGATAGGAGTACCTGGAGAAAACAAACCAGAAACAAGAGGTTATCCCACAGAACAGCATACTGTCTCTTCCAATGCTTTGGCACAAATTTGATTATGAATATCTTTCTGCATTTCAATTTAATAGTTTAATGTCACAAGTCAGGAGTTTCCAATCAGCAATTAAGGCTTCACTCTCTTGAGTGCTCACTCAGCTCTGGGTGGTTTATTAGCCACCCAAATTTATTAAGAATCTCTATCCCACTGCTCCTCTCCTGAGTGGGGAAGACACAGCCAGAGCTCCAGGAAGCTCCACAGAAACACCTGAGGAATGCTGGAACACAGCAATGTGTGATGGGATTAACTCCAAACACCGTGGGCTGAAAGGAATGAGGAAGAAGCAGAAATGTGGGATCAGGGAGAGTCACACACAGGCAAATTGTCAGAATGTGAAAAAAGCAGAAAGCCCTGACTGGATGGGAATGTTTGGGCCAGTTCCAGGGAAAAGAAAGAACTCAAATCAGATGAGTGGCAATGACATAAAGAATAATAATTATTTATAAAAGGAGAAACCAAAAGTGACTTGGGGCAAGTGGCTGCATCCGTAGACAACAATCTCCTCCCAGCAAGGAAGAACATCAAACCTCTCCCCTGCTGCTTCTTATCTTCCTTCATCTTCATGCAATTATATCTGGAATCATTAAAATAATTTTACAGGACTCTGGGAATACTGTCATGATTACAGGAATCAAAACAGACTGAGAGAAGAGAATGCACAAGAAATGTGGTGGGAACAGAAACCCTACTTGGTTTTAGTCTAAGAGTTTAGGAGAGAGACTCAGGAAGGAGGAAAACAGAAAAAGGGGAAGATCAGGCTACCTGAGAAGGAAACTGGGGATCAGCCCAGCAGCAAAGGGAGGTTTTTTCCCAGCCCAATTTAGATTTTTATTCCCCTAAGGCAGGTTATTCTCCTAAGCAGAAACACTGCTTATACACAGGAGGCCTCCAAACTGTATTGGATGAGCTGCAGAATTCTTTGTTATAACACAAAATCATTTATTAAACCTGTGATAAGAACTGGAAATCCTGACCAGAGTTGGAACTGTCTTTTTATGATTCTGTGGTCTAAAACACACCTCATTAGAAGGGATGTAGACTCTCTTTTACAAAGGCAACTTGATTTTCCTCATTAATTTTAAAACATAAAAAAAAAAAAAAAAAAAAAAAAAAGGAGGGGGGGAAATTATCACTTCATGTTTTACTCTCAGCTCTGGTTATTTCAAATCCAAACCCCTCAAATATGCTGCTCTGGAAATATCACATTCAGGTCACTTTTGCCAAGGAAAAATGAAGGAAAAGAGTAAAATGGCAGTAAATGCATTTGTAATTTACCTGCTACTGCAGGATAAATACACACAGTATTTGAATTGAAATGGTGACTTCACGAGTACAATGAATAAAATGAAAACTGTTTAAACCACAAAACTTTTCAGGCTTGAATACTCTTTAAAAAAAGGGAGGGGGGGAGGCACGAGAGGAGCTAAGGAACAGAAAACCTTCCATTTTAGTGTCAGTCTCATCACAACTGCAAATGTCTTATGCAACAGCAGCTCTCCCCAGTCAGCAGGTACATCCTGCTCTCCATCCAGAGCACAGGCACTGCTGAGATCTGTCCTATGCCAAGGCTTCAATATTCTGATTTATTAAATCTCGCTTAGTTCTGCAAAGACAGGCATTTAAAATAATCCTGTTCTCCTGTTCTGGGTACAGAAGGAAGCAGAGCTGCTTGAGTTGCCTGTTCAGGTGTTGCTGCAACATCTCTGCACGGTCAGAGCTCTGCCCATGGCTCATCTCCCACCCTCTCCTGCTTGGATTTCATCAGCACAACTCCCAGCCAGGCTGTCCCAGCAAGGAATCAACCAAGAGCTTATTTAGCAGGGCAGTGCTGACATAAAAAAAGGCTTTGTGAAAGCCAAACAAACCCCAGAACACCTCAGGGAGGATTTGAGTTTCCTTTTGAATGCTGTGCTGTTAAAAAAGTGGACCGGAGAGAAAAAAAGAGAAGAATTGCAGCTTTACCTCTGTCTTCCATAAACTTGTAAAGCTGTTGGAGGAAGTTGTCCCTCTCTTCAGGATCGAGCTCTTCCTCAGGCTGGGAAAACAAACAAACACAGTCAGAAATGAGAAGAGCAAACATACAAAGCAACCCTTTATTTGTCCAAAAAACCTCAGAGCAAGAACTGAACCCAAACCCAAAGCACTTTTCCACCTGGCTCTGCACCCAGGGAACGGTGAAATGTGCAGGAAACAAAATGTCCTGAGGAGACTGAAGTGGTACCTCAGGAGGAGAAAAAGGAAATGCAGGTCAGGGAAGGCATCAGTCCATGACAGGAGGAATGTGGGAGCCTCACAATGAAAACACCAACACACTTCACATACTTCTCTCACCCAGAAGAGCTCTGTTATTTCCAAGAGTGAAACAATTCACAGGAACTCAAGGGGTTTGTGGGTTGGGTTCTCTGCTTGTCTGGGGCTTTTTCTTTTGCTTAACTCATCTTTCTTAGCCCAGTTTTAGCTCAGGTTGCAGAACAATCCTTTCTCCAGTCATTCCTGGCTTTGATGCTCCAGGCAGTATCTGGTTTGTGATTAAGCTCCAATGTTTGATTTCAGCTTATATTTGCAAGCAATTTCAGAGTCACTCCTATAATTTATTATTATAAATTCCTTTATCTTGACAACTTGAAACCTCAAGGAGATGAACTTGATGGTAACCCATAGGTGAAATAAAGCTTTGCTTTTATTTGAGTGAAAATCATTATAAAATAAAGTCAATTTATCAGTGGGTGGGAGGGGAAATAACATCTACGTATCTTCAGGAATTTTGAGCTTCTAGCAGAGACCAGGAAAACAAAAATAAATAAAAATAACCCTTTTTCCCTGCAATGCTTTCTGAATGGCACTTTCCCCCTGCCAGCCTGGCAGTCTGCACAGGCAGGACTGCAGCTGCCTCAGAGGAAAGATGTCCAGTACGTGTCAAAAAATCTTATCATTCCATTATTAAAAATAAACAGGCAAGTGACAAGCAGCTCCAGAAGGAAACCAGAAGAGCAATTTACATTTCAGTCGTCTCTGCAGTCTGTAAACTTTCAGCTTCCAGGCAGGAAAAGGGGCAGGGAAATGGGAATGAATGTGCTGGTGGCTTGCTAAGCAGAAAACAATCTGCCCAGCATCAGAATGAATTCACTGAAATCCTTCTAACCCCAACAGGGCTCACCTACAATCAAGGCAGAGGCAGCATCTGTGTCTCACTTCCCTGTTTTTATTTTGGGCAATAACCGGAGGAAATGAAACGTGTGATCCCAACACAGGAGAGCATCAGTTAGCACAGGGATTATATAAGGAAAAGCAGTTGTTATCTATGGAATGAGCATGTTCTTCCAGGTTAGCAAGTGAAGGATTGCTATAGAAACCAGGGCTCTTTTCTCTCCCATCTCAACCGCAAACCCACTCCAAGATCCAGAAATTTCCACCATCTCCCGGGATGTTTGCTGGTGAAAGGCAATATGGCTCAAACTGCGCAGGATAAATAAATGCAAATAGCAGTAAACCTCCAGAAATGTTTCTGAAGAGTTGAATTAAAGCCATTTCTTTCGTGTGGGTGCAGTGCCAAGCCAGAACTCTGGGTCAGAGCAGCACAAATGTAGGTTAGAAACAGCACCCTCGTAGTCAGAATGGAACCATTTCACTGAGAGTGAGGATTTTCACCAGAAGGAAAAGCAAAATGGAAAGATGAAAAGACCAACCCCTCCTGGATACCTTCACTACAACATCAGGGTACCTGGATTTTTATCAGAGGTCACGTTTTTATCAGGGTTATCTGTTTGGAGTGTCTACTGTCTGAGTTATTAGAATACATCAACCATCAGCAACCTCAAATCTGCACCCCAAGTCAAGGAAACACCTGAGAAATGTTGGTGCCACATCCTGTGATCACCATCAGGGAGGGGCTGGAGAGTTAAAATTGCCAGCATGGATTTCCAGCAGGAACCAGGGTGACTCTGCTCCTACCCAGACATTTATGCTCAAAACTGAGACCTGTCTGCTGTTCATCCAATACCCACAACTAAATGCAACACGAGAAAATCTTTTTATAGTTTCACGATGAGAGGCTGAATTTCATTTAAATAAAAATAATTTAAAAAGCCCTTTCTCTAATTAGAAGATTGAAATTTTATGGGTTTGAGACGTTTTCCCTCCTTTCTGATTAGCAGGTCACGTCAGTTAGAAAATTCTGGAAGCAGGAAAACAATCAAATCAACCACGATCACACACTATCTCTGTATAAAGGACACATTCCTTTCCCAACTCTATTTCTTACAGCCTTCCAAGCAACACTAACAGTGTTCACATATTGCCTACAATTATTTTGAGAGTAACAACCAGCAAATAACACAAACCACACAGAAACACAAGTAGAAAACTTGTAACTGGCTTTGCTTCATTTGGTTTCAAGCCACTTAATTCACCCCGAGCTTTGCCATGATTTTAACCAAGAATGTGGCTCTGTCAGCCTGACTCATCATTTACTCTCCAGAAGGGATGTTAAACCTTCTGTGGGTGCCAACCTTTAGAGCTGAGTGGGAGCACAGAGGATGAAAGGGTTTCTTCTGCAAAAGGAAGAATGGATCTCCTCCCACCAGCACAGTTCACCAGCAACTCAGTCAGGTGAGGCTACCAGGGGCTGATCTGCCTCTTGTGTTGTAAATACACTGACAACACCATAAACTCCTCTGTGAATAAATGGAAGTTAAGAGGAAGAAGGGTGTAGAGAGGATCTGGAGTTCAGAGCAGTGGATGATCAAGACAATCTGCCAGAATTAATGTAATTTGGTTGTTTCAAAGCACTTCACTGCCTTTTCATCACTGGCACATTTGCTTTCTGATGCCAAGTTCTGAACAGCAATTAAGGAAATGAGAAGAATTAAACTGATTGCAACAAGTTAACAGCTTTATACACCATGTGGAGACCAGAGTGGTCTTCAAACGTTCATTTCTACCGACAAGAAGTGGGAATTCAACCCTCCTCGGCAGTGACTCACTGGGAGCTGGGGCTCAGCCTTCAGCTCTGCTGCTCCTCTTGGAGGGACGTTCTGAGAACGCCTGAGAGCAAAGAGCTGTGAGCAGGAACGGCTGGGAGGAACATTTGTGCATGGGATGATGCAGGCTGTGCTTCCCGTAGCAGCCAGAGCTCCTACAAAATGCATGGATGCAGGAGAAGGAGGGTGAGTTAATCAGTGTTCAGCTATTTTTAAAGGCTGTTCCGTGCATGACACGTCACGGCTGCTTTGGGGGGTTTATGTATGTAAATCATGGAATCACAGATCGGTTTGGGTTGGATGGGACCTTAAAGATCGTCTTGTTCCACTCCCCTGCCATGGGCAGGGACATCTCCCACTATCCCAGGTTGCTCCAAGCCCTTGAACCCTTCCAGGGATGGGGCAGCCACAGCTTGTCTGGGCAACCTGTGCCAGGGCCAAACCACCCTCACAGCCAAGAATTTCTTCCTGGTATCTCATAAACCACTTCTTTCCTGACACCACGCTTCATTAACTTGGAAATTACTGTTTTCCTGTATTTAACTTTAAAAGAGTCAGCTTTTTAATGTTATTTTAAAATACAAACAGGTTGCAACAGACACAGATGATCTGGGTGTCATTTTATGTGATCTCCCACAGTCACTCAGGGAAAAGCCCACATGGGAAACAACAACTATTTTGAAGCAAAATGTAACTATTTTAATAGTTGACTGCTGACTATTTGTAGGAATCTTGAGCCTCCTAAAATACATTATGGATTTCTGATCCTTCCCTTATGAGCTCAGTGCTAATAAAATATATGGTAATGACTTATCAGGAGAACTGAAATCCTCACAGAAAAGGAACACTGGAAAATGCCTCTGGCACCTTCCCTTTCCAACCATGGAAAGCGACTGTGACTGATGTTTCTTGATGCTGTTGTGATGCAAGAACCCTTAAAAACACAAGATGAATGCACAAACACACACACATCCTCCAGGTGAGTGGCAAAAATAAGCCTGGAAGGAAACTCCCCCAAAACAAACAGCCGGAGGGGACACAACGCTCCCCTCAAGGAGCCAGAGGGCCCAGCCTGATTTCTCTGAACAAATCCCTCACCTTTCCTTCCACCTTAAACGAATGTATCTATTAAGAACTCACACTGAGAAGATATTTCAAGTAAGTGCACGTTAAGATCTTCATTCTGGTGGATTCAGAGCGGCCCACAGGGAGACTGAGAGCCAAAAGCAAATGTTGCCTGCACGTTGCCCTGTAAAATGGGGAGTATTTGACTATTTGAACTTGAGAAGACAAATAGGAGGAGTTGCAATGGGTTCTGAAGCTTCTCCTCCCAGCACATTTACCTTCTGGAGTCCTTTGCTCCACTGCTTCGTTCTTCTTTCCCAATAAAACAACTTAAATACCAACAAATACAGTAGTAGATATAATCTGTTTCTAATAAAAATCACGTAATGATCAAAAAAACTTTCAATTTCTATGTGGAGATACTGGAGTTAAGATTTTTCTCTTTCCTTTTAGCTGCAGTGCATTCCTTGACTGCCAAATGTACCCTCCAAACACAGTTAATTCTCTTCTTCTGACACGTTGAAAACTGGGTGAGAACCAAAAGCAACATCCAGATTTTTATCTGGATTCAAACTAATTGAGGGATTCTTTTAATCTTCATTTGATACAGACTTTTTTCCTACAGTACCCCTGGGATTTTTTCACTTTTTATGACACAAATTATCAAACCTTTTAATTTTAAAGAAAAATAATCCAGAGGTTCACCACCTATTGCCAAAATTCCAGCAATTTGAACACGCTGAGCAACTCTGTGGAATGCAAT
>NW_020956879.1:0-55744 GCF_003031625.1 Empidonax traillii
CATCACAAGTTCTTTGATGCATCTTGGACGTCCACCTTGTCAGTCTAATCTGCAGCTCCTTCTCACAGACTGTGTTAAGCTCATTATTTCAGGTGTGCAGCTATCACAATTAAACTTCTCATCTGTCAAGCTTCCATGGCACTTATTTCTCCTGTGTGCCTTTCATTCCTCTGTCTCTATCACCTACTCAAAAAAAAATTGGAGTAATTTTTATTCAGCTTCTGAGCTGTTCATCACTGACTGGAGGTCTCTCTGTGTTTGAGTTGTATATCACATTGTCAAAAAATCCCCCACGATACTGCCAAGAATGATGTTGTATAGTTATAAAATTTCAAATTAAAAAGAATTTATCAGTATTCAGCTCTTAATTGTTCTCTCTATGTTAAAACTGCCCACTCTCATTTATACTTCCCTGAAGATTTCAGTGCTGGTACTATTATACATTTCTCCTGGACCATGGAGTAAGGAACTGCACATCCCAATTATGCAAAGAATTATGTGCTCAAATTTTCTTGTATCAGCAGCTATGCAGTTGACTTATTTTACAGCACTGAGTTGTAAGACAGACAAGCAAATGACAAGGGAACAATGTACAAGAGACTCATATTAAGTTTAGTCCTCAAGCGTGAGATTATCCTGCAGACATTGCTGAAGAGAAATCGTTGTGTAATGAATGTCTCTGGATCCACTCACATATAATGTTACTACATAATCTTGTTAATAAGTACACGAAGCTTCCTTTTGAAATATTTACATTTTTAAATCAAATATGTCTGCTCTGGGACTTTTTTGGGAATTCATTGCTTCAGTGGCTGGAGAGGTTTTTGTTTCAAAGTGAATGCTGTCATTGTCTGTTTATTAATTTCACCGTAAAGACTGTTGTTTAACTTCTTTCCAGTTTTTTTTTTTTAACCACTTCTGGTTTTATAGACCAAGTTTTACAGAAAGACTGTGTTTTACTAAGGTAAAGAAAGCAAATTCTGGTTATATCTCAGACTCTATTTCATTATTATTCCAGCTTTACCTGAATACATTTGTCTCAGTGGACATATCTATGATGTCAGGTAATAAGTGGGGGAGAACACTGCAATAATCAAGAGGGGAACTGCTAATAAACTTGCTGATATCCATAGAAAATTATATGTTGGGATGATAAAGAGATAATCACACCCAGAGAACAGGCCCAGTGATCAAGATTGCCTTGATGATACAGGTGGAAAATACAAAAGGAGAGGAAGGATCACATTTCAGCTGGTTTAGAAAACACAAAAGCAGGAGATGAGGATAATATTTCAGTTGCTTCAGCAAATACAGAAAGTCAGTGTCAAGGAAGAAGAAGATGGAAGTCATGGCCAAAATCCTTCAAACACTAAAAAGAGGAGAAAGAAGTAGAGGGTCTACTGATAGAAGAGAGCTGTGCTGAGGGAACTGAAGAAAACATCATAGTACATGCAGTAATACTTAAAAAACAACAAACAAACAAACAAACAAAAAAAAAACCAAACAGGAAAAGGAGTATGTATTGTCAAAATAAAAAATTTATACTATTATTCACACAAAAATTTCCATATCTGTATATAAGGGATTATGAAATGGCTTTCTGAGGCTTTACAGGCAGAAGAGTAAAAAAGTCTGTGCTCAGTGGAGAACCAAAGCAAACCCCCCTCAAAAGCTCTGAAATAAAACACTGGTAAAGTAAATATATCCAACAGCAAATCCAGGTGTGTGACTCTCTTCAAGCTGCATTTTGCACTGCACAGTACATTAGTTCCCAACCAGCATAAGACCAGAACCAATACTAAATAAACGCAGCAGCATTTTTTTTTCTCCCAACACTGAGCCAAGCGCTAAAAATTCAGAGCAAGCCTGAGTGATAAACATCGCTCCCTCTATGAAATGACTGCCCCGTTGCTAATGGCAACAACTCTGTTCCTAAAGTTAGCTGAGCTCTTACAGTGGCAAATTCGGTGTCCTCACGTAACTTGCAGGATTCAGCTCATCAGTTTTGCCAGCTCCTGCAGCCATACAACTGCACTTGAGCATGAACTTTTCCTTTCTCTTTGCACGACATTTACCGCAGAAAAACACAGTTGAAGGTAGATCCTGAATATGTAAGTGGAATCAATATTTAGTCATGCCATTGTGTGAGACCATTTTATCCCAGATGAATACTTTTTTTGTGTGTTTTAAATAATTTCCTACAATACTGTAGGACAGATCCTTTAATTCCAGATACATATGGATGGAAGTAATTCATCTAAATTATGGCACACTGCTAAAAGGGGACTTAGGACTAAACCATGTGTTGCTTAGGGTTTCAGACTGTGGTTAGCAGATGTTTGCTGGGATGATGTGATGTGAGAGGCAAACATTGCATTAGTTTATGGTTGTAGTTTTGCAAAAAGATACACACCAAATCCAATCTCTGGGGTAAATGAGATGATAAAAACAATGCCTTGTTGTGATTTGTGAGCCTTACATTTGGTTTCAGAGACTCTTCTGTCAAAGTCAACGAGGAGAACAAAAGTTTTTTACACCAGAAGTATTTACGATCAATTCAGAATCAATTTTGTGACTGTCTTATGATATTTGTATTTAGGTCTTGAATTCCAGTAGCTCAGGAAATTGTGAGTTATAAATGTGATGTCCAGACAGTTGTATTAAAAAATGCTTAATGTTTCCATTAAAAATTTCATTTCAAGTTCCAAGTTTGTTTGGTTTTTTTTAATTATTTTTAAACAGAAAACTGCATTTTGGATTAAGAGTTGTTTCCTCATAATTACGAAACTGTGGAAGGAATTAATTTCAGCCATGTAGAATCTAAGAATTATAAAATCATTTAGGCTGCAAAACACCCTTAAGACCATTGAGTCCAACCACTAACCAGCACTGCCAAGGCCACCAGTAAACCATGTTCCCAAGTGTCACACATACCTGTTTTTGGAACACTTCCAGGGATGGTGATTCCACTATCACGTATTAGTGACAAAAAAGATAGATGGGGAAAATGTCAAAGTATCAGTTCATAACCTTTACAATATTGCACTTGGAGCTTAGTAAACTGTAGAGATAAAATACAAATTATTAATTTTCTTCTTTTATGGCTTTTCAAAGGAAAGCATAGTTACCTAAAGTCAACACTGATTGTCCCACTATAAAAATTATTACAGTCACAACCTGAAGCCCTAAAGAGAATCAGGAGCTGGGAGCATAAAGAGAACAGCACACAGGGGTATCTACTCAGAGCTGTCACCTAAACCGATTTCAGGCAAAAAATGGATCAATGAGCTTCATAATTGTAGGTTGGATGTGTCTGTTCCATTCTGTGCAGTTTTATGCCATAGAAATCACCACAGTGTCTGGGACTGTTTTGTAAGGATATTTAGGCACCCACTTCCAGCTGCTGTTTCTGAGTGTTAGACATGGAGATGAGGGCTGGAGGGAAAGTAAAAATATCATAGAATCACAGAATTATTTGGGTAGGAGAGGACATTAAAGACCATCCAGTTTTACCTCCTGACATGGGCAGGGCCACCTTCCACTAGCCCAAGTTGCTCCAAGCCCTGTGCAACCTGGCCTTGGACACTTCCAGGGATCCAGGGGCAGCCCCAGCTTCTCTGGGCAACCTGTGCCAGGCCCTCACCACTCTCACAGTAAAGACTTTGTTCTGCAAATCTAACCTAAATTTGCTAAATAAATAAAGACATACCTTTTTTTTCCACTGACTTGCTGTTAACAAAGCATGATAAGTTTTTATACTGTTTTTACACAGGCTGAGATGTGAGCACCAAAAGCAAAAAGAGCAGATGAATCAGGACATGGATGCTACAAAAAGTCCCTTTGAGTGAGCTTCACAAACTTTTCACCTCTTGTCTCTGCAACACTTTGCAGCTGTTGCTGCTTGTGCCGCACACTTCCTGCGAGGTAAATAGAAATCTCTTTCCTGTAATGCTTTGCAAGCATTATTTGCTGCCATAAAATATGAATAAAAGCATAAAATATTGAGGAAGATATAATTTTATAGTATGTTAAAAATATAAAAAAAAAATTAACAGGCATGACAGGTTAACATTTTACAATCATCAGAGGAGCAGGTGAATTATGGCATTATCGGCAGCAGAACAAGCTATCTTGTGTTTAGCCCTGGAGTTCTTTATTTCTCCAGACCATTTCTAATTAGAGTCTTGAAATGAGATCCTGCCAGCAAACCCCTTAATTACAGGCAGCAAAGTGGGGATTCAATCCAGATATTTCTGGTGTAGTACAGGACTGTGAGGCCAACACATTATGTTCTGCATACAAAGCATTTGAGTAGTGCAGGTACAGAATGATTATATGGAAAAAAAGGTGTGGGTGTTAAAAAAAGAGAGAGAGAGAATAACATTTCCCCATGAAGATTATCTTCATAGGTACATTTGCCAATGGAGGAATTGCCATGTTGTACATAAAGCCAAGAAAACACAAAGGTGTTTTGCAGAAAAAAGAGTGAAATTCCACATCAGTGTATTTAAGAACTGAGTTGATCAAAGGAAAAATAAATGAGAAAAGGAAAGGAGAAAGACTGAGTAGAAGGAGGAAAAAAAACCTTCATTGTGTCTAGAATAAAAACCAAGAAGCCTTACATTGTTAAAATATAATCTGGAGCGATACATCATTGCAATCAAAAAGCTTTGTGTCTTGGACAAATCTCTTTTTATTAACACCTTACATAGGGTACAAAGATATATATGTATATCTATGAGAAAAAAGGAAACCTCTGGTTTTAGACTGTCAAACTTTACTACAGATTTGTAATACCTATTTGATATCTATGACTGAACCACGCGCTTTTTAAGATAAAAAAAAATATCTAAAACAAATTATATCATAGAAAGATAAAATACCATGAGTTAGAAAGGACCACAAGGATCATCAAGTCCAGCTCCTGGCTCTGCACAGGACATCCCAGTAATCTCAGCATGTGCCTGACAGCTTTGCCCAAATGCTTCCTGAGCCCTGTCAGGCTTGGTGCTGTGACCACTTCTCTGTGGAGCCTGTTCCAGTTCCCAACCACCCTCTGGGTGAAGAAATAATCTAAAATGTAAAATGAAAGAAGAGATCAAAGAATTGTTCCAGTTAGACTACGGCCTGAGGTTTGCTTTTAGCATTTCTATTCTCCAGGTCAAAACATCCAAAGTGTTTGTGTTCCTGCTTAAAAGCTAAACCAGTCTCTTGGGTTTGTCACTGAGTAAATCCACCAGTAAAGGAAACAGGAATTGATCAGATGGTTCCTGAAACTATATCCTTTGTGGTCAGGAACTGTATAAATAAACAAACAGAGGCTCTGATCCGGGGATATTACTTTAGGAATCTAAGGTAGGTATGCACATGATAAATATTAGTTTCTCAGCAGAGGACACAGGAAGGAAACCAGTCATGTGAAATCAGTGGCACAGGTTGCCTGTGTGGTTAGTGAAGTGAGGGCAGTATTTCTGCAGGTTTCCAGGGGGTTCTTTGCTTTACCTAATGACCTGGTATCTTTACAGTCAATTAATTTCCTGGTGTCTGTAAGAATGTGTAGTCTGTGTAGTACTGGAAAGAAATGGGGACTTCCAAGATTTGTTTTGGGGTTTTTTTTTGAGAGTTAGTGATATTTTCCTACTATGTAAAAAATTAAAGAGGACAAGAAATATTGTGAGGAAAAAAAAAATAAAAGGAAAAAGTCTTACTAAAATGATAGAATATCCCATATGGGGAAGATACAGTAGGCAGGGAGCTCATGAAGGGCAAGTCAATGACTGTGTCTTTTGTCTTACTCCATCTGAGGAGCAGAAGTAAGTAACAGACTCTAAAAGAAACAAGAAACATGAGAGCATAAAGCTAAGGAAAAATTGAGGGGAAAGTTCCACAATTTTATTTTTTTTTTAATAGAGTGGTCATTTCAGTACTGGAACAGAGATGGGAAATGGCTCTTGGAGCAATTTGATTTTGATATTGCAGACATCTGGCCTTGCTGGATACAGACGAGATAGAGGAAGGTTTGTACTTCAAGAGGGAGCAACCCAACAATAACAGAGGCTGCTGTTTGTCAGAATTATTCTAATAGTTATAAGCTGTGTGCTCTGCCAGAGTCAGAAACAGGTTACAACAGAGAGAAGCTTTTGATGCCCATTTGACGGTCAGAAACAAAAGGGTCAAATGCAAAAGGAGGTACCAGGTCCAAGAGGAACCAGTTTTCATTATTCTGGTGAGTTGAACTAAACATTGCAAAAAAAATAATGGTAAAAGGAGACCTGGTAAGGAGCAGGGTAATTGTTGGTACCAGAGACACTGGTCTATTAGCACAATTTCAGCTACATCGAGTTCTCACTCTTGTAGAACATCCAGCACAGAAAAAAATGAAAAAATAATAATCATACACATATTATTATTATTATGAAGAGATAATGTCAGAGAATATTGATTTACTAAGCAATGAAAACACAAATAAGGAAAGAGTTCCATTGAATTTACTAAGCCAAGAATTGAAAGACTGAAAAATTTCAGTAAGGCAGAGAGATGGAAAATCTGTGAAAGATATAGTAAAGCATAAAGTACAGCTGACAACTGTGTTTAGCAGAAGAAAGAGGATACAGTTCACACCAGAAGGCAGAGCATTGTACAGCAACATGCCAGTCTCCCAGAATAATAAAAATTATCTGAGGAATTTTTGCCTTAGGTAACAGAAAATCCTTATTTCTGTTATAACAGAAAAAACCCAGCATGAACGGAATGCTGAAATTCTTAACCAAAAGAGAACATTATAATTTAAATCATAACTTACAGTTAAGCGAATAATGAATATTTGTAAAGGCAAATGAAAATATATGCAGGAATGCATCATAGGATGTTTGTGGTCAGTATCCAGAAGAACTGGAGAAAAATACAGTCCTTAGAAAAACATAATGCAAAGACTGATGCTTTCCCACTATGCAGACAGCAAAACAAGGTCAAGGATACATCAATAGCAAAAAGACAAATTACTGAAGAGATGTAGCCACATGTCTTTATGAGACTAGAAGAGCTGCCAAGAGAATATAAAATCAAACTTGTGACATCAGCAATTCTAACAACAGTCTCTGACCTCTGTATTTTCTTGCTAGAGAAGGTATGAAAAATAAGAGAATTGAAGATATGAGAGGTATTTGACAGATGAAAGCACTTAAGGACACATAGGCAATGAAAGCCCCAAAGTTCAGCAGAAAATTAGCATATGTATGTGGAGAAATAAAACTGGCTTCTGAAATTAGCTTGTTTATCACAAACCAGATATTCTCAAAGTTGCATACTTTGAAAGTCCTCTTGGCCTTTCTCCTCCCCAGCTTTTTCATGGAAGAATCTGAGCATTAACTGTATTCATCATTATATTTGGAAGGTACTGTGTCAGCTGGCTCCCAGTCAGCATCACTCTAGCAACAGAAAATTTCTGAAAAAGAAATCTAGGATGGTGCCAGGGTTGCTTGGCATCCTTTGCCAGGCAGAAGATGTGTTGGTTTATGACAGAAATAAAACTCAGGATGATGAATTCTGAGATACTCTCAGCAAGCTGGCCTTGCTCTGAATGAGGCTGCTACCTGTGAAAAGGAGCAGATAAATGTCTGCTGTTTAGTATTGAGGAATAGGAAGTTCTGGTGAACAGTCATGTGTCTGCAATTCAACAAAAAGCTCAGCAAAGCTGGTGAATGCAGCAATGTTGCAATGCTCAGAAAGAGTAGTTTTTGGAAAAGAAGCTAAGAGGTCATTTCATGTAATAAAGAAGTATTGATACATCTGCCTCTTTGGTGCAATATTCTGTATTGCTCCTGTCATCCAGAGGTAAAGGCAAGGGATGTATCAGTTATATCTCTGTCTGTGTCCATCAAAGAAAACTTGTATGGAGATAAAAAAAAAAACAAACCCACACCCTGTAGTATTCATGTAAAAAATTTCAGATAAATCAAAACATTGTATGTTCCAGCGTGGGGGGGGGCTGCTCACAAAGCCACAGGGACCAGCAGAAGGCCCAGCCTTTACATACCTGGCAGTTTTACAACACCCAAACAGACTGAAGCATCTCTGCCCTTACAGGATTCATGTTCAACAAATAACCTTTTCTTTCAGATTCAAAGACTCTGATCAGATATGATGCTTTCTTTTAATCTTTGACAGCAGCAAATAGTCTTAGGGAAAGTCTTTGTTATGCAAAAACTCCTGTGAAAGAACACATTTCTGAGGAAGATGCTTAAGTAAATATATGTTAATAATGCCTGACAGTAACCATACTATTTCAACCGATATAAATCACTTTTTTTAAAAAATTTTTATTCAATATGAATCAAATGCATTCATTGCTGCACAAGAAGAAAGAGTCAAGGGGAGGAAATTCCAACAGACCAGTTCTCATAATAGTAAACACAGGTTGACACTGGGATTATGGAATCAAAGCATTGTGAATCCTCTGAGGCTTCAGAAGAGCTGCTCTCCAAAATCCAGCAAGGGCACCAACAAGGGCATCACATGAGCGCAGCAGTTTGTAGGGTTTGAACTAGGGCAGTTCGAACCTAAGTAACAGCTGTGAAGAATACAGTGTGGGAGGCAAAATAAGCAAACAAGAACATCCAAACACAACCCTCCCCCCAGGAAACAGTTGCTAATGTCATTAATCTCCACAAAACTACCTGACAGACCTTGGCAACAGGCAGCAACAGTTTTTTTGTTGTATGTTTGTTAGATTTCGTTGAGAGGACACACACAGACATTATTGTTGCTGATTATTTCTCCTCTTAAATAGAGCTGGCTGTCCTTTCATGGTCCTCAGCTGCACGTGTCATCCAAATAACTAAAGCCACTACTTGCCTGGTGTGAAATTCCTAAGCTTTTCACAGAAGGCTGTGTATTAGCAGCTCTGAACTTCTCAGCAAAGAGAAGGTAGAATGGTAGATTCTTCAGGGAAAAAAAAAAAAAAAAAAGATAAAAATCATGGGGAAATGTGTGTATGACAATTGACATATTGATCACTTACATCTGGATTCTTTCCAGCAGAACTGATAACAAGCGCATTAGAAATGACTCTACTTGAAGCACTCATTAATCCTAAACCTCAGAATTACAACCAGAAGGAACTGTTAAAGCGAAACACCAACATATAAACTTGGCAACAGTAATGATCTAAGGTAGAAAAGCCTGAGAACCACTCTTAGAGCAAAAGGATCATTTTTCCCCCCCCCTTAAAAACCTTCTGGTGTACTTTGTCAGAGCTCTTACTTGTGATGACTGCAAAGGTATTTCTTCAAAGAAATGAAGTGCTACCTGCACATTTTCTGTTGCAAGTAAGAGAAAATAGGTAATTTATAGTGGTGACAGCAGGTGAAACCAAAGAGGGGTGTCCTTCCCCCCAGTCCCTCTCCCAGTCTCAAGGAGCTGCACATACAAAATTCAGGAGAACTGATCCAGCCTAATCAGAGTTCAGAATTTAATTCAGATTTTATTCTGTGCCTGGATGAGAAGATACATCAGTGGAGACAGCTTTGAATGAATTGAAATAGTTTCAAACTCTTGATTTAAAGAGGCAGAACACGTTTTAACATGGTGGGGAAAAAAAACAAACTCTCAATTTACTTCATGTGTGTGTCGTTAATATTATCAGTAAGTTGTACCAGCCATGAATTCCTTTATAAATGAAATTCCTTAAGCTTTTTCTTTGAATGATGAGATGTAAAAAAAACTGTTCAAAACCTCTGTCATCTTCTAAAGTAAACAGAACAGTATGCACTTGAATTTAGAACAGCACATAAAATGTCAATCATTGAAATTAGAGATCTGTTGCATTCAAAATTTTATGCATGAGAAGAAACAGTTCTGAAGCTGTAGATGGTATAAAATCTTCCCCTGCATAGTCACAGAGCAAGAATTTTGTGATTTAAATGTACTGTTTCATCTTTGTTTCTATTTTGTTTAAGTATCATATTCAGACTCGTGCATTCAGATGTTTGGTCCTGCAGTGGTTTATTAACATTACTGTTCTGCTTTGTGGGAATTTCCTCACAAAGACTGATACAAAATATACCTTCTGTCTGAATATACACATTTCTATTCTTTTTATATATAAGAAATTTTATTTTATGTCTTTACCCTTAGCTTTTAGAGTGTGTAGGAGTAGCTTTGCACTGCTCCAGGAAACTGAAGTGTATTTCCTTTGTAAATTTTGTAACTGTTGGTTTTGGCTCTTTTTGGGAACAAGAAGAGGCTAGAGAGTTCCTCCAGAGAAAAGAAAGTTCTGCTATAAATGTTTGACGTACAGAGGGATTGATCTGCTAAACCATTTACTTGTTTGTTAAAAGGATGTATAACTCCTCGTTTTTCACTTGCATTCCACCAGCACCTGCAAACCTCAGTCCTGAAACAAGACCTGGCTCTGTTTGGCCATGAGGAAGATCCTTTTTGCTCTGTTTTGGGGAACTGGTGTGGGGAATATTTAGTTATCCCTGACAATTTTCAATTTGCCAACTAGGTCCCTCCGTGGCTTGTGTAACAGCCTGGCCCCAGCAGCTGCTCTGTGTGAAATCACTGCAATCAGAGATCACCTGGACACAGCTTGATGCTTCTCATGGCCTTGGGTCAAATATTTACCTAGTCACTGCATCGTATTTACTTCTCATAATCTTCGATTTTTATGTATTTCATAGTGCTCAGCTGAGGGTGCTCTTTGTTTACCTTCATTTTTCACGCCTCATGAACACTTCTGCTCTTTCTGTCTCCCTTTATAAAGCCAGGGGTGAAAGCGCTACAGCCCCTGAATTTTCAATAAGCTGACCATCCTCTTGGTCTCAATGGTTTATATTCCTGCTGATGTATTCAGGGTACTCACAGCATCAAGTTTTGCAAGTTTCCTTTGCAAGCAGACTGAGTGAAACTGGATAAGTACTGATAAAAAATGACAAACGCCAGAATTGCTGAAGAAAAAAAAAATGTAGCCTCCTAAAATTCCTATGTTTTACTATAATTCAGTTTCTGTGTTTTGCTATTTGCATAAATATGTTCTTTTTGCTTTCAGCACTGAGTTTCTCATAGGTGGTGTTAGGGAGGAAGGAATGTAAGTTATTTCCCTAATATGGAAGGACAAAGGTTTTTTTTTTTTTCTTGACCTTGTTAGTTTAAAATATTTATAACCAGAAGACTAGATGAATAATTCCTCTGAACAATGTCCTGTAACTCTGGGAAAAGATAAAAAATTCTCACTTAAATGAATTACGTTCTGGAGCTCAGAATTTTTTTATTATTTTACCTCAAGTAATGCAACTGAAATTTAATTTAAGTGTTCTTTAACTAAAAACAGAGAAATGAAACAATTGCAAAAATTGTTCCAGTATAAAAAAAAAATAAAATTCTAAATATTTTTTTTTTCTAAACAAATCCAGTGAGAGGGAGTTTCAGAAGACATCCTCCACACATGGTAATTTCCTCTGTGCAACTCAGTGGAATAATTCACAATCGAAACCTTTTCATGTCTTGGAAACTGCATCTCATTATTCATCTCAGGTGTCTGGATCAGAAACCAGAGACAGCAGTAAGACATCCCCAGCTGCACGATGTTATCACACATAAAACCTGATTTCCACATGCCTTCCCATTAAATACAGGCTGTCACCTGTAGTGATTGGCAGATATAAATGAAGACACTAATGGATAAACTGCTGGGGACTCACAATTCCTTTTATAAATGAATATGCTTTTCCTATGTCTGCAAAGAGCAGTTTATGTCCCAGTTCTTGCACTTTCAAAGTGCAGTTAAGTCTTATATTCATAAACTTGGGTTTTCCTGACAGGATCTACAGCTCTGGACTTTTATTTTGTTTTGAAGTTTTTAGACTTCTGCTACTGGAGAATTTGGAGCACATAATGATTTTTAATTCAGTTATCCTCATCATGCCCTGAAAAGTAGTATAGTACCAATAACCCCAGTTTATAGTTCTGTTGCATGGAATAAGAGTATATTTGTGTTTATCTTCTGGTGAAACACATCTGGGCACCACAGCTTGAACTTGCTGCAAGCTTTAGCCATCTCCTATGGCAGCTGTGCAGATGTGGGTCACTCTTCAAAAAGACAATTGCAGAAGGAGGGAACATCATCAGATACAAATCCCTTTCTCTCAGGAAGACACACACCAAAACTAGATGTGTTCTGGCTTTGAGTCTGCCTGGAGGCAATTTGAATCCTTCCATCTTTCAGGTGTTTTCATTGACAGAAGTAAAATGAATAAACTCTTTCCTTTCTGATGACTCTGTCTCCTTTTTAGGAAATAGTTTAAAATTATTTTCAAATTACAAACCCCAACATCTTCATATAAAACCAGTATTTTATGTTGAAGGTGTATGTGTATTAGATGGGACACAGAATCATAGAGTGGTTTGGGTTGGAAGGGATCTTAAAGACCAAGATCTGGTTCCAACCCCCCTGCCACAGTCAGGGACACCTTTCACTGTCCCAGGTTGCTCCAAGTCCCATCCAAACTGGCCTTGGACACTTTCAGGGATGGGGCAGCCACAGCTTCTCTGGGCAGCCTGTGCCAGGGCCTCCCCACCCTCACAGGGAAGGATTTCTTTCTAATATCTAATATCCTTGAAAACCCCCAGGGATGGAGAATACACCCGAGTACAATTTTCCATTGCACATAATTCTTAATAACAAATGGAGCCACTGGACATTTTAGTGTTTTTGGTAAATATCATTTTACACCACCCCCTCTGCCCCTTATTTTTTGCTTTGCTCTGCTGTCACCTTTGCGGCTTCTGCAGTGATTTGTCAAAAAGGTCTCTCATCCCTCAGCCCACCCAGAATACTGATTCAGTGTTTAACTTGCTGGGGGAATCACAGAGGGTAAAATGTTTCTATGCCTCTTGTATCAAAACTGACCTTATGCTGAGTTTGCAATTCCCGCTGAACAGCCCTCGGGGGACAGGTCGGTGAGGGACATGAAATCCTGAGAAGGAAAAGAAGAGACTGGTGGTGCTGTATTATATGAAGAGGAAACTAACTGGAAAACCAAAGGGTATGAAGAGATACTGAGAGCAGAGATTAGCATAGAAGTGATGGAGGGAGAACTTTGCTTGGAAAGAAGTAAGTCGATAATCTGAATTCTATATATACAAAGCACTGAGGATGCTTATTGTTCTGGTGAGGAGAGGATCCAAGGGTTATCTGGTGAAAGAAGATGGCTCCATTTTCTTTTTCCAAGAGAAAAATTAATTTTTTTTTTTTTTTTTAAGGAAGCTGTACTGGTATATGCTACAGATATTTGTTGTCCTTTTTAGGTTTGCCATAGATGGATGCTTTCGATGCTTTTGGAAGCCAGAGAATGTCTCATCGTCAGATGCTGAGATTATTTTGTACCTAAAATAATAGGTATAAAAATAGCATCTGATACAGCAGAGACATCTCTTTCACTCCACTCCTACTCCCCGAAAGGGCAGGGAAGAAGCACCATCATGACTCCAGCCATGATGTGGCTGCTCCTGAAAGCCCAGGCACATCCAGCCTGCCCTGCAGAGCTGCTCGGCTCCATCAGTGTGACTCAGATTTTAAATTGTAAGGGAAGCACTTGCAATGTTCAAGTGTGCATTTTAAAGTCAAAGCTAGCTTGTAAAATGTCCAAATTTGTATATGCAGAGCTGTCTTGCATCGTGTACTTTCTGTTATCTTCAATTACACTAATAAAATTTTCATTTCGGGGAAGAGGTTGGATATAAAACTGGATAAATTCTTTGAGTTCTTTTTTCTTTCTAGGTTATTTATTAGTGATAACAACTAATGTACTGCTTAAGGGTAATGAATCTTATTAAATGCACTTTAAATTATCTCCTAAATTAATACAAGAGTGCAGTTCCAGTGCTAAAGACCCACATAAGACTGGCAGAAGAACTAATATTCGCTTCCTGTGAAAGACTCCATACTGCCTCCAGCTAAAATATGTATATCCAATCAAAATCTTGTCCCTAATAGAGATGTAACATGTGTAAGCAGATTAAAATGTTATGTACTATTTATGGGAGATGTCTATAGATTTCACTGAGTGTGCTCTGTTCCTGCAGCCACTCTGTGATAAGTCATTCATTTTTTTATTTTCATTGTTTACTTCTCAATGCATTTAACAGACATTCCCAGCTAAACCCAACAATCACCTGGTCCATGACACAGGTCAGTGTAATCCTGCTACAGCAGTATGAGTGAAGGGATTTTGTCTTCAGGGGTGGAATTACCTTAAAGTACTAAGATGTAAGTTTATTTTGGAGGTGAAAGTCAGATTTCTTAAATTAAAGGAGTGTGTACGTGTAGCTGCTGAAGAACACATGACTTCATATATTCCCCAGCTTCTCCAGCCAGTTTAGGATAGTACCTGGAAAACTGCCAGCTGCTCCTACCTCATGTTCTCCTCTGCTCCCCCTGCTCTCATGAGCCTGGCTTTGGCTCTGGGGAAGTATTGGATGTGACTATAATAAGAGAATATTCCATGGGGATGGTTGTTTGCATTCCCTTTAGCCTGGATATCCCATTAACATTCTGTCTTTCAAACACAGTGCCAACCTTGAATTGAAATCCATCTCTGTGTCTCCCCTGCACTGTCAGAGGTGAGGCACCACAACCAGTCAGTCTCATTTCAGCTCCTGAACATGAGAGGGAGAGATTCCAGGAAAGATTATTGGTAAAGAACACTGAGGGGAAAAGTCTGGAAAAGAATGAGAAGATTAGTGGTCAGGTTTTATACTCAAGAAGTTCTTCCTTCACATAATTACGTAGTAAATAATTTCCTTCGTCTCCCACTGGAGGGTTTGGTCACTGGACACAATGTTTTTTTTTAGCCAACTTGTCAGCAGCATGGAGGTTTCCTGGCACTCCTGTGACCGGAGTCAGGCTATGCCTGCTGCCCATGATGCTGCTCAGTCTCCTCTGACACT
Organism: Empidonax traillii; assembly: GCF_003031625.1. Taxonomy (NCBI): domain Eukaryota; kingdom Metazoa; phylum Chordata; class Aves; order Passeriformes; family Tyrannidae; genus Empidonax; species Empidonax traillii. The sequence goes on from NW_020956879.1 coordinate 14,950, forward strand.
GAAAAAATTTTCAGGTACTGCAAAGGAAAGGCTGACAAAATAGTTGAATATAAATAAAACTAAAAGAAAAAAAAAATTACACCAGATGCAAAAATATCCTGGAATTATCATTTCTTCAGAGACCACAAGGGTCCAAAACCTTGGCATAATATGAGATTTCTACACTATCTTCAAATATAAATTAGTAGTTAGTCATGAAAGATATGTGTTAAAAATTCACTGAACCCATTTCATATTGGAATAATTTGCATAGTTTCTACTATTTTTGATGCTTAAAAATAATCCTTCCCTTGAATATTTCAGAACTGGGCTACTACAAACATTCTTTGGAAATAGGCTTAATTTTTAGAAGAGAGCTGGAGAGGGACTTTGGAAAAGGTCAGGACAAGAGATGATGGTTTTGGACAGAGAGGGCAGGGTTAGATTGGATATTAGAGAGAAATTCTTCCCTGTGAGGGTGGGGAGGCCCTGGCACAGGTTGTCCAGAGAAGCTGTGGCTGCCCCTGGATCCCTGGAAGTGTCCAAGGCCAGGTTGGACGGGGCTTGGAGCAACCTGGGCTGGTGGAAGGTGTCCCTGCCCATGGCAGGGTGTGGAATGAGATGAGCTTTAAGGTCCCTTCCAACTGAAATCATTTTGTGATTCTATGATTCTATGAGTCAGTAGTTCTACCTTGGTTCCAGCAGGAGCTGTCCATGTCCAGGAGCTGTTCTAAAAATCAGAAGTACATTTCATATACAAAGAAACCATTAAATGTCTGTGAAATAAGGAAGACAGATTTCATAAAACCTTATTTTACGTCAAGAAAGATAACACATATCCACAAAAAAAGTACCAAAAGAATTTGATGTCAGCATCACTAGGATATGTGTTCTTTTATTTGCTACCTGCATACTCTTGTACTTGGGGTACATAGCCATTTTTGATTTATAGTAGTATTATCATTCAGTTGGAATAATAGTAATTTATTAAGAGCATCCCTTGACTAATAAAATAAATATTAGAAGAAAAAGGATCTCCCACATAAAAGAAGTACTACCACAGGACACCCACCCCATTAATGGTACAAAGACCGTGACCTTTCATAATTATTTTATCAATAATATATCAATTAATAATTAAAGCTCTATCATTCATAAACAGGAAACTCAATTAGGTCTCTCTTCAGAGGATAATGACACCTTGGCAATGAGAGGAATACTAGGTGGAGAATAATGATTGATCAAATTGTTAAAATTATGAAAGTGGATTAGAACAGGAAAACAAGAAGCAGCGCAATTGCAAGGGACTCATCCTGCAAACTGTCACTTGGCTTTTGCGCCCTGAGATGAAAATAGCAAGAATAATAAATATGCTTTTATTTCTTCCCCACTAGGGAGGTTTCTCTTTAAAAAAAAAAACTCTAGGTTGTTGTGTTTTTTTTCCCATGCCTTACTTTTTAACTCCCTTGTTACTGTGGACCAAATATTTACAATACACTGTTATTGCAGATTTGCATATGAAACGCCAAGTGATGACTGGGAGGGTTTTAGTGTGGACAATCAAAAGAATTTGTTTTGATTAAACAGTAAAAGGGTTGTTTTTAAATATCAAGTTTGGGAATATAAAATGATTACCAACAGATAGGAGTGAAAAGGAGTGGAGGGGGAAGAAGGTGGGAGAAGGGAGAGAGGAATATTTCTTATCAGGGACAGCATCCCACATTCCACAGTGTCATTTGCCTTCGCCTAATTCATCACAGGCAATGTTGCATTGCATGAACCACTGTTAAGTTTCGCTAAGGCAATTCATAGACTCCTCCAGCCAACATGAATAATTTTATGGATTATTATTAATCAGAGTTTGGAGATTGGATAAGATGATGCAGAGGAAAAATGAGTTATTGTGTCTCTCCCTGTAAGTTTTATAGAGCAGTTGTTAACACTTGGGGAGCTCAAGCCGGATGGCAATGAGACATAAAGGTACTTCTGGGTGGAGATGTCTCATCTGACTGGAGCAGGCAATGAAGGCTGCTGCGCTCAAGCAACAAGATGCTGTGTGGAGGATCAGGTGCCTTTAATACCTTGATTAACTGGAGGGTGCTCAGTGGTCAGCAACGAGGGTTGAACTTGTGTCTGGACATGTGCATTGACTGAACATAATTTTCTCCTGGTAGACGAATGAGCCAGTTCCTTGTGATAATATTTATGATGAATTATTACTGTACTGGCTCTGCATTCAGTGTATTCCTCACTCTTCACGGGCTGTGGAGGGAGACTCAAGGGCTGGACTTGATGATCTCGGAGGTCTCTTCCAACCCAGTTAATTCTATGATTCTATGATTCCATGATCAGCTGAAACTGGATCCCAAACGGTGATGGATAAAGAGATGAAACTCTTATGGAGCACCACTGGTTGAAGAACTTTCCTTTTGTTTTAGCTCACACTGAACCTGGGCAAAAGAAGGCCTGCAGTTCACTGAGTAGTTTTCAAAATTCTGGCCTTTCTTAGAAATGGGTGCAGAAAAGCATTTGCTAAACTCACAAGAATGCTTTGGCCATCCTACAGAAGGCTTTAAAAACGGAATAAAAGCCATATTATATGCTAAGGCTCCATTACACCTGCATTTCCAAGAGATAACAGCACTGTACATACACAGTACCCCACAGGTTTTTCTCCCTTCGTGAATTTAGGTAGTTTTTCAAACAAAGCATGTATTATGTATGCAGAAGGGAAATGTCTGCTTCAGAGAAGCTGATGTCTCAAAGGTAAACATGTATAAATGTTTATACATTTTTTAACACATATTATTTACCCAGAAGAGCACAACAGCTGCTTCAGAGTTGTTCTGGGCTCAGTGGTAAATAGGTATTTTGGCAGTTGCTCGAAACAGAAATGATTCTTTGGTTCCATTCCATTCTAGCCCTTCCACTTGTTATTCTAATGATTATTCCAAAGGAATCAGGTGTCAGAGTATATTGATTTCACTTCACATGAGGCTTCTTGCAGATTAGATTGGTACATCCATGAAAGGCCCTGAGTGGGAGGTTTCTTTTGTTTTTCATTCTCTGAGTCATAATTTAGCCTCTGCTCCCCCTTGACCTTGTGATTTGCATGGCCTTCAAACAGAGATGGATTCTTTCCTATTCATTCTCACCTGGCAGGATTTGTGCACTGTGATGTGTGTAGGTGTTCACCAAGTGGCCTCATCCCAGCCAGCAGCATCGATCCGAATGGAACGGCACGGGACTGTTTGGATCTGATTCCTTGCCCTACTCACAATCCAGAACACCAGATGAGCTTGAAAGAAATCTCATTGCTACTGTCAACGCTGAGAGAGAGAGACCAAATGCTCTCACACATGCTGCAATGACTTCACTGATGGCTGGAGAGACAGAAACTGGCTAGACACTTGAAGACATAACTTCATCCTACAGGACAGCAGGAATATGCCCCCTCCAGCCTTTCTCTCCCAGCACTGGGACTCAGGGTTCCAACAGTCTCCCCAGTGGGTAGTTCACAGGTTATTTTTGCATTCAGGCCTACAGCCAATCACTAATTAAGCCCCAAGTGCACACACCATGTGCATCACTAATGCATCTGTGTGCTGTGTTTTGTGATTCTCCTGGCTATGCTCATTTGTTACAACAGCAGCTCTCTTTCTTAACTGAAATCCTCTGCATCACTAGAGATGGTTGTTAGCTAGGATTAGTCCTGTTGTGTTTTGTGCCCTGAAATTTATCACCCAGATTTAATTTCTCTGGTCTGTGGTAGCTGTTCTAGTTGTTTCCCCAGTGGCTTCCAGCCTTCCAGTACTAACTGGGGCTTACAGGAAGACTGGAAATGGACTTTTCCCAAGGGTATGTAGTGATAGGACAAGGAGGAATGGCCTTAAGCTAAAGGAGGAAAGGTTTATATTAGTTATTAGGAAGAAATTCTTTACTGTGAGGGGTGTGAGGTCCTGGAACAAGTTGCCCACAGAAGCTGTGGACATCCTAGTCCTGGAAGTGTGGGATGGGATCCTGAGCAACCTGGTCTAGTGGAAGGTGTCCCTGCCCACGGCAGGGGTGTTGGATCTTGTAGGTCTTTTCAGTCCTTTCCAACCCAAACCACTCTGTGATTCTCTGATCCTCGTGGCTCTAAATGAACCGGTTGAACCTAATGGGAAGGAATAGATCATATCACTTCTATGGCCATATGTCTCCATCCGTGCCAAATACAATTTTATTTTGTGTGGAAAAGTGGTTATCTCTCAGTTTGCTCCACTTCACCTACCACCCCATCAGTGCAAACTCATTTTCACCGTAAGTTCAGCCACTGAAGAATTAGATGCAGCAGCACATACATTGGGATGTCTTTTCTTAGACTATGTCAAGGGTGTGATAAACTCCATAGACGGATGCAGAGAGAGCTGAGGGCTCTTATGTGTTAAGTTGCCACAGAAGATCCTCCACAGCTCATCTGGTGAGTTTATCACTGAGATAATGATTCATTAAATCAACCAGTAGAGTACATGCTATGAGATGATCAATTACATCAAAGTTGCTTTCTTACATATCAGGACACAGGGGAAACAGAAATGTCACTGAATTTTTGAAAAATGCACTTTATTGCTATTTATTAATGAGCTATCAACAATCAGTGGTTTACTTACAGATTCAAACTGTGGTTTTTTTTTGGTTTTTTTTTGAGTATCATATTGGATATGGCAAATAATTAATGCAAAAACGTTCATAATGTTAGAAGATTAGATGGCTCACAGAGTTAGTGATGGGAGAGGTAATCATTGTGAAGCCACAGACTGAACAGGAAGTCATTAATGATATACTTAAACAAACTACAGCTTCAGTATGTAGTTTAAGTCAGTTTTGTAGACTTCCCTTGCACTCAAAGAAGAGCATTAGAGAAATTAATTTATTAGTGTTGTGATTTTCCCTGCACCAGCACCACATTTATTCACAAAACAGTATTTGAAGGACTTTATTTAACAGTTACTGTTGCAAGTTGGCAAACAAGGGCAATGCTCATCAAGTGTGAAAGTGCACGTGAGTATCTAATGACTGAACTCCATTTCAGGGAAGAATGTGCACTGTATAAATATTATGTATATCTGGATTCAAGCGACAAAAGTCCATCTAAAAGGTGTTTATTAGACAAGAGGTGAAGGAGGTGAAGATGTTTAGGTGGGAGATGCAGCTAAATATGTGCATTTTCTGCGCCATACAGTCAGCATCGGTTGTAGAGAGATGTAATTTATCCTGCTTATGAGCATCCTTAATTAGGAATTACTAACTTACCTTAGTTATCAATGTCTTCAGACAACTTTCTGATATGTTTTAAATTGCAGTTCTCTCGATGCTCTTAGTTTCTTATGAAATCCTAAAAATTATTTCCATCCATATCCAAAAGAAAACTCCAGCTATAACAGACTCAGTCCACTGAACCTTGCCACGCTTGACTCCTGCAAGTCTCCCGTCTCAGTGCATTTCAACTTCCTTACCAAAGCCCAAACTTTTTCACAATTCTTTTTTATTTTTTTTTTTTGTCTATCAGATCAACAAAATGGCTGGACCTCGTGCAATATTAAGTCCAGTTTATGTGTCTTCAGTGCTTAATATTCAGCTGTGATTCTTTTCTCTCGTATCTTTACGTTGGGATTTTCAGGTGTTTTCCTAGGCAAACACTGGGTGAGACCAGTGCTCTGTTTTCAGGAGCAGGCACTTCAGTCTTCTATGCTTAAAAACCTTTTCACTTGATGCCACGATATTACAGATAATTGATCCTTCTTCCAAGTAGCTTCTCATCAGCCACCTTGTACCGCTCTTAATCAACCTTTCCATTAATTCATTTATCCTTAAACTTCCTCAAAATACCTAATCTTCTCTTCTAAATTCCTTTCTAATGATCTGGGATCATAGTTACTGAAAGGTGCTCTGACTTTTGAGTTCCTCATCCCATCCCACACAGACCTTTTCTCACGTGCCACCCTTTCAGCCCATTCTTACTCCAAGTTCCATTTTCTTTGGACCTTCCGGCATGGAAAGAAAAGTATTCTAATTCTTTAAATATTCCATTGCTGCTTTTTTTTTCTGTAAAAAGATAGAAAGTAATCAAATCTCTCCTCTTTTAGAAAATTTAAAAGGAAAATATTGCTACTCTGCAGCTCAAGTTTAATAGCTGACTGCTGGTCATTGCAAATTAAAGTTGAAAGACGTGGGCAAATTTCCCAAGAGTCAAAGAGAAGGATGGGGTAAGGCTCTCTCTCAACTTTACCCTAATTCATCCCATTCATTTAATACTTAGTACTTGAATACTTCAGACCTGCTTTTATCTCATAGGCTTTTAGAAACGTTCATCACACAACTTCCCTGAAATAGAACGGGACTATTTCTGCTTTACAGGAAAGGATTCATCAGAGGCGCTAAATGAATAAACGGAGATAAGAGATCAAGATGAAAAAAGGCAGGTTGACCAAGATTTCCAACCTCTCTCAGTATTTAGCTATTTCTGCTGCAGCTTTATGGTCAGGACAGACATACCTTTGTGTCCTGTCACCCGTCTCATCGCTGCACTGGAAGTAATTTTGAATCTGAGCACACCCACGGTTTCATAGTTGCTGCTGCTACTCATGTCATCACAGAGCTGCTTTTGAACCCTTTCCTGGCACAAAGTTCATTTAATTACTTCTGTGCTTGTGCACAAAGGCCTTCTTCCAACATGCCAAGGACCTGAGCCATGGTGGAGGCTGAGTAGGTCAAGGCCATGGACAGTGACTGTGTTGACACCTCATCACCTCACAGAAGAGTCAGATCTATCAAAAAGTATCACCCTACTCAGAAATCTACACTTTCTCATGCTTTTACTGAGCCTCCTCTTCTTCCTCCTGGCAGAGAGAGTGAAAGAGGAGATGGATCTAACTGGAAAAGATGGCACTTTGACTGCTGAGGGGCAGCAAGCAAGGAATTGCTTATGGATTGGAGAAACTGTGTCAACATCTGTATGTTTGGCTTCTCTTATTTGCAACACATTGCCATGACATGCCATGCTTAGGATTTCAGTCTATGATAAATGCAGCTAAACTGCAACAGTAAGATCTCACAGTAGCATCTCCAATGACTATTTTATATGTCAAGAAGAATCAAGAACTTTGGAGTTTAAGATTTGCCTTCGCTCGCAGGTGTCCTCGAACAAATCAGTTGGCTCTTTGGGGAAAAAACCTTTCAAAGTTAAAGAGCTAGAAGTACAGTTAGGCCTTTTATAGGGGTTAAATATGGCTGTGAGCAGAAATACCAGCTTTATTTTCTTTCCTTTCTTTCCTTGGTATGGGTTTCTCACTGACTTTTTAGTCCTTAAAAATCTCATTCCTGGTTTGTCACACACTCTTCTTTGGTCTTCCCAAACACATGAAATCACAGAGGACCCTGCCTAGGGGCCTAGAAAGGGACAGCTGGAAACGAGTGGCAAAAAATGCTGATTCTTTTTGGCTCCTGTCTCCCCTCAGCCCACACACCTCCCTAGCTGCTTCTTTAGAAAGAAACAGTCAAGAAATATGGTTGGTGTATGGTCTCGTTAAGACCTTGTACAACTCACTTTTTTTCATTCAGTTTTTTTTATATCCACCAAGTCTCTTTCTTTTTTTTTTTTTTTTTTTTAAGGAAAGTGCTGTTGCTATGCAACTGAAGGAACCATATAGAGAGAGGGAGCAGGGAAGGATGAGGGCGAGAGGGAGGTAAAAAAGGAAAGATGTTCTTGGAAAAAGAAAGAGGGGAGTCGTAGACTATGATTTGAAAATCAAAGATAGGAAAAGCTTTTCCTTTAGCTGTCTGAAGGTAAGAGGCAGAAATGAAGGAAATCTCCTCCCTTGCCCTCCACTCCTTCTCTTGACCTTGTCCAGTCATCTCCAGCTTGTAGTGCATGGTCAGATGACTGACCAATTTGAGAAATAGGAATTTAAGTGCTTGGGGTGTCTGGCTAGGATTCAGGAGGTCTGTCAGGTAGTCCCTGCTCACCAGCTGTTTTACTGGGTCACCTGAGGCAAATTGTTTCATCTCCTGTCCTAATTTCCTTCCTCTAAAGTAGGGATAGTGCCTCTGATTTTTGCCTTGTCATTTTAGACTACAAAAGTTTCTTAATTAGCACTGAATCAACATCCCAGTGAGGTCTCTGCTTTAATGACAGGAGAGGTATTAGTATTAAAATAACACTCACCTTCCCACTCTAATGGTGCAAAACATGTTACAGCTCTTATGTTGACCTATGACACATTCCCACTCTGTCTCATCCCCCACATTTCAGGGCTGTGCTTCAAATGCAGGAGCAATTAACTACACCCCATCTAACTCCAAACCTATTCAAGGAGTATTTATGTTCCTTGGGAACCCAGGCCTCTCCTGCACTCAGTGGATTTACCTCTGGATCTAATTCACACTTCAGAAATGCCCATTTTGCTCTCTTTTGAACAGCTTCTTTTAGCAAAAGTCTAGGCTAAATAGGTGCCAGAGTTAATTCCCTGAAGTTGAATGAGATGCATTCAGGCCAGTCTGGTTTCCATTGCCTTTTTGTATGTGTTTTGCTGTATGGTATTTTCACACAGTGGAAGTCTTCCCTTCCCTTTCCAAACAGAGTAAGAAAAGCAGCAGACGGTAGAACCGAGCCCTGCAAGAGAACTGGCAGGGCGATGCTGCCTCATTTAGAATTAATTTGTTTGTGCAGGCTTGTTAAAGTGAAAGTGGCATTTTATTTGCTCTGATGAAGACAGAATTAATTTCGCTATGATTAACATTCTACTTCTTAGAGATAGTCACTGGTGCTCAGCTTTTTGTGTCTGTGATAGAGGATCATTTAAAAATATAATTAAGAGTAAAAGCCCCACTGTCTGTACTGGTTCGACAGTACTTCCAAATACTGAGTTCTCATCTAGTGCTTTGAAGTTTTGGGGGGTTTTGTTTTCATAATTGGAGTGTGCTGGTCACCCTCCTTGCAAAATAGGGAGCAGTTGTCATTGGCCATGAAATCAGGATAGTATGGGTGTAGATTTCTCCTCTCTGCTCCTTGCAGTGTATCTTCATGGGGCAAGTCAGCCCTCCCCTGAGTACTCTCGAATATCCTTAGTCTATCTAATCTCTTCAGGTAACAAAATCTATGGTGGAGCCACCTCAGGTAGCTTGGATCAGGAGTTTAAGAAGATTTGTTTCATATTTATCCACCTATAAGTGGGTCCTAGTTAGGATGCTAATTAACCTTAATCATACTAGCTCAGTGAAACACTTGGTTCTGGATTAAATTGATCTTAATTGTTTTTCACGCAATCATAGGGGAGACTGGTTTTCACTCTAACCTAATGAAGAAATTCCTCTCTTCCAGAGACAAAACTGAGTTGGAAATGTGGTATTTGCACATGTGTACAGATTGTTTTCTAAAACTGTTGACCCTTCCCTTTCCCCTTCCCCTTCTCATTCCCTTCTCCTTCCCCTTTGAGTTTCATCTGATTAAACACACCTTCCTTCTGACCTTCTAATGGCAGTGTGAACCCCAGAGGAAGATTCCTCGGTTTAACTTCTAGGGAGACCTAATTAATTTTAAAGTGGTAAATAGTTTTGTGTATAGAAAGCCAGATTATTTTAGGTCATTACCAGAGGTGGAGCATCAGCAATAAGCAGGTGATTGATTTTAATGCAAGTTTCAGGTACCTGACATTAAATTTTATATTAACTTTCAGAGATAATTAAGTGGGGTCAACAGCCTTTGACTAAGCACTGTGAATCTCTGGAGACTGTAGAATTGTGATCTCCAGTTTACATACTATATTTTCTGTCTCATGATGAGATTTTAACAAAAAATCAAAATTAGCTATCAAATGTACTTTGAAAGTATGTGATACCTCTTGGGATAAGTTAAAAAACAAACAAACAGCAACAAAAAAAACACAAGCCAAAACAAAAACCAACAAAAAGCCCCAACCAAACAAACAAAAACACACACACAAAAAAAGAGAGTGAAACCCCAAACTCTTTGTCCTCAATTTGAATTGCCAGTTGTTGGGCAGTGGCATGACCATAAAAGGCTTTTTTTTTTTTTTTTGGATATACATTAGAAGTATTGTAAATATATACATGGAAGGTTTTTTTAAGAGAGTGAAACCCTTCCCATAAGCACAATGAAGTGTATAATGTATCTGCTGTGATGGGAGGAAGATTGACTTGCTGCCACACTGTTGTTTAAATAGCTGCCAACAGCCACGTCTGATGAATGCACTGCTATAAATGATCTCCACTTTTCACATCCTTCTACAAAGACCTTGTTAGACAAAGAGCTAATCTCCAATACTGCAAAGATTTTAGCAACATCCTAGTCATGTGTTATACTAAATCACAGAAAACAATTTGCTGTATAAATGGGTTTTGCAAAGTAAAAGACTAAGACAATTCCACAGTAGGTAAAATAACAGGTAGTTTTGATATGAAAAAGTAACTCTGATTTCACAAAAAAAAAAAAATTTAAAAAAGTTAAAACTTGGCCTATATTCCAACTATCTGTTTATACTATTGGATGCAGAAGGAAAAATCACAAGCAGAACAATCACTGATAACACTGCTGGTTTTAAATCTGGACTGACAACAATTAAAATGCTTTTTATTAGCAACTGGACATTCTGAGAACAATTTTAACGGCAAGACCACCAGAAGTCCTTCACTTCTAATACCTAAAGGGACTTACAAGGTTAAAGAGGGACTTTTAACAGGGGCATGTAATGACAGGACAAAGGGTAATGCACTTTAACTGAAGGACAGTAGATTTAATTAGACATTAGGAAGAAATACTTTACTATATGGATGGTGAGACAAACAAGTGATTAACAGTGCAAAGTTGAACATGAAAAGAGGAGGTTGCATCAGGTTCCTCCAGGAGAGGTTTAGGCTGGATATTACAAAAAAATTTCTTCCCCAAAAGAGTTGTCAAACCCTGGAATGGGCTGCCCAGGGCAGTGGTGGAGTCACCATCCCTGGAGGGGCTTAGGACACAGGTAGATGTGCTGCTTAGGGACATGGTTTAGAGGTGGCCTTAGCAGTGTTAAGGGTTGAATTCAACAGCCTTAGAGGTCTTTTCTAACCTTAATGATCCTATTATTCTACGAAATTGATGGCCCAAGACTTTCCTCTATTCAGAGCTTCCTTAAAGCACAACCTTTAAAAATACACTCAACACCTCCTGTCGAGGAGCAAGGGAAATCTGCATATACATTACCAAGCTAAGTATTCATGAGCAGAAAGTGTTATAAATACTGAGCAGGTACAGAGCCAGTAAAACAGCTGTTGAGACATCATTTCAAACCCAGTCAAGAATGAGTCAGGCAGCTTTGTTTATTTCCATAAGGTGTTAGAGGTAAAGGAGGAGAATCAAACAAAAGACATTTTTGTTTAACAGCTCTATGTCTTTGGTCTGTTTTACTGCCATTATCTTGGCTACATCTGCCACGTCTGTCAAGCGTGGAAGAGAGAATTTGCCTCCTACCTCTTTTTCTTTGATCCATGCCTTCAAGTTGTAGCCTTTCATCCTCATTTTCTTATGAAAGAGAGCTATTTCTCTTCATGAAATTTTCTCCTCTTATGTGAGAGACTGGCGTGGATTAGCATATACTTTTTGTACCTGATGTTCAGCAGTGGCCTTTCAGGGCCCTGTGATGCATTCTGATGCTGATCACTTTTGAAGGCTTGCCTGTCTCCCAGGTGCAGCACTGCTTAAGGGTGGTGCAGGGGAAGGAGAATTGGTTTGAGCCTCAGCTCACAAATCTTCCTAAACTCCTAGATCTCTTGTGCTTGTGGTGCTTGTGGTGCATGAGCCAATGTGAGGGAAAGGTGAGTATTTTGGGGCACAGATGTAGATTGGGAAAAGAGATGCTCTTTTTTCAATACAGTATCCCTTTACGATGCACTCCTTCCCTTAAAACCATTCTCTGGGACTAATAATTTATAATCATGGAAAAGTTTGGGTGTGAAGGGACCTTAAAGACCATTTAATTGCAATCCCTTGCCATGGGCAGGAACATCTTCCACTAGACCAGGTTGCTCCAAGCCCTGTCCAACCTGGCCTTGAACTCTTCCAGGGATGAGGCAGCCACAAATTCTCTGGGCACCCTATTGCAAAAGGAACACACAGTACTATAAAATATAACATAACATATAACATAATATATATTTTAACCCATTTATATCTGCTGTGTAACTTACAGCACATGTATTTTGCTGCAGTGATCTAACATGTAAATGGAAATGAGAAGCTGGGCCCTACTTCCATGATTTTTAACTAAATAATAAAGAAAGTTGCTTCAGTCAGTGCTTAATCACCTAATAACTGTTAAAACTTTAAGAGGCTGTGAACATTTTACCTCTTCCACTAATTAAACAGAACATATTCTTGAACAGGCCTTCAGAAAAACAGAACATTCAAGTGCCTATATTTGGAAACCAAATAGGACTGATTTGTTGTAAGTTGATTATGTCTCAACTCACCTCCTAATTTGTAATGAAAAAATAAAAGTACTTTTATTCACTAATCTGTTAGGATGCCTTCATGACAGATATGACTAACCATATGATTTTGTTCTTGTCCTTCCCCAGCAAAACTTGCCGCTGTCCTAATTATTTTGCTCAGCTCATTCTGTTATGCCTAAAATTAACCTGAAAAATATTTAGTACAAGCAAGTCCAAGCATACATTTGGATCCTGTGAAATAACTGAAAATTCTAATGCAGTGCTAATAGCAAAAGTGGGGTGCTGTGAGACTTAGTGAATTACTTAACGTTTACAAATTATTTTGGAATACTGAAACAGGGATGGCATTACTGAAATAGTAATAATAATGTTTTTGCAGTTTTGCTGTTTGTAGATGTCAGTGCTCTCAAAACAATGTGATAAACCTAAGAGAGGAAATTCTAATTTTTAAAGGACACTGAATGAGATTACTCTTGTCAGCTACATAACATTTAGGGTCAAAAATACCCACAGAATATGGTATTTATGAAGAAGGAGCTTTATTGCAGATGCAACTGTTGTTCTCCAAGACAGATCACACTTCCAGAGGATGGTTCACATGTACAACACCAGCGAGCCCCACCTCGTCCTCCTGGTGCTCACACTGAAACATCTCCAACTCGTGCTCCTGTTTCAGGTCTGTTCAAAGTTCTCAAAAAGGTAAATTTTATCTCGGTGACCTCGTGTGAAACTGAGCGTGGCCCTTCCCTCCTGGCCTGCCTTTACACCACGCAGAGCCCTCTGCCCGCGGTCACACGCGAGTCATGTCCTGTGCTTGGGAGAGAAGTGCAATCAGGTGGATCATCAGAGCAGCTCAGCTCTGTGCTGTGCATGATCCAGTACAGCAATACAGCTTTAGTAAGACATCATTCTGAGCATAAAAAGTATCTTTTTTTAAACTGTGGATGATTTAGCTCAATGCAGTGGGACACAAATTACAAACTGACTGGCTTTATGAGCTAATCAGGATTAATATAGTATCGTCTGAGAGCTTTGTGAGATTCCTCACACTTTTGATAAGTGTAAAACCTTGTCCATCTTTTCAAACTACCAATTTGGGCATGGGGTGATTTCTTTTATATCTCCTATTATGCAGAGAGAAAGACTCCATTCCATATATTGTAGCATAATATACATGTAGTTGTTCACATTACTCTGAAACAGTCACTGGAAGCATTGAGCTGCAAAATGTGTATTGTTAATCATTGGGTCATTAACCTTAACAATGTCAATGCATTCCCCTATCAGATCCAACTAAATGACTGCCCGAGGTAATAGTTAAGAGAACATTTCACACAGATGAACGTATTAATGCTTTATTTGGTTCTAAATGCAGTGTGAAGGATTTAGGTAGGAGCTAATGTATGTGAGGAGGAATAGGAAGATGAAGCACAACTGAAAAAAGAAAGTTTAGCCTCCCAAAAGGAGAGTAGTCCTCAGTTTTCTGCAGCTGAGAAGTGCATTTCTATCTCATGTTATTTTGAGGATGACTTAAAAGTCCTGAGGTTTCATTAGAATCCAGAGGCTTTTCTAACATCTAACATCAAATTCCTGTAGCTACTGTGAGCTCTCTGACCTGGTGTTTTCACAGCAAAAGGCAGAGGATAAAAAATTATTTCTTTGGCTGCAGCTATGGGCTTCTGCCTGAATTGTGCTCTTCCCACATCTGGCAAAGCAGGTCTTATACATCCCTCTGAAGTGAGAAGATGCCACTGCTATCCCCAAAAATCTATTGCACATATCCAACACAGCACAAAAACTGTGTTCACTGGTCTCTTTGTAACAGGAAAGAGCCTGGTAAGGTATCACACAGCAAAGACTTCCTCCAGAGTGAATAATTTTGCAAGCTGCTCCTTGTAGACCTCTGTCCAAGGCACATCCCTCAAACCTAGACTCAAACTGGGTGGCAGCCTGGATTAAGTCTCCTGGTGCTGCTCCTGAATACCATCATTTCCAGGGACCTGAAGGAATCCTTTAGTAATTTATTCGGGGTCACTTCCACATGAGCATCTGTCACCTTGTGGGGCAGCTCAGAAAGCTGATGACACAAAATAGCCTCTTGCCACTGCCTAAAAAATTCCTGTAATCAGCAGCCATTTCCCAAGTTGCACTCAGGAAAAAAAAAAAAAAGGCTGTAATAATGCACCAGAAATTGGATGATTGGTCCTGGTGGTCTGCAAATGGCCTGGAGGATGCACAGAAAAATATTCAGATTGAAGGCCTTTTAAAACAACGGCACCAAGCTTTCTCACTGCAGGTCCTTTCAAAAAGCCTCAGTTCTTGGGCTTTCACCCTTTATTTAAAGATCAAATGCACGAAATGACACATTTCAAGGTCGGTTCCTATTAAGCTGTTAGGGAGCCTAATGACTTACTGCTGTAAACACGTAGTATGGACTCATATTTGCTACTGAAACCAGTCCATTAATGCTGCTTCAACTAGCAGTGAGCAAGAGGATGGTGCTCTTTAAATATCTGACAAGTGTTATCAAAAACCAGATATATCAATTAATTAGGGACTCAAAATAGGAAGTGTGATATTTGTTGGTGGGTGTTAAGAGGATAGGGCCACTGGTTTTTTTAGGTCTGATTCCATTTCTTTTTCTTTTAGTTATTCTCCCCTGAAGGACATAAAATTTCACTCTCCTCTCCCAACATCCTTTGCAGACTGTTATCATGTTCTCTTAGTCATCACTTAGCAAAATAACACTATTTGAAATCTCTACTGGAGTCAAAAAGTGGAAAGTATTATTACACAAAGGATTTTTTGCTGTTAATACTGAGGAAAAGTTCACCTGCTAGTTTTGTTGCTTCTCTCATATGCATGGATATAAATTAGTTGTAATTTCTAGTTAATAAACACTGATAATTTTGCAGTAGTTGGGCCTTTCTGGTTGCATGGGCTTGGAGGGAAAAATTTAACTCTAAGGAAGCTTTTTAATGTCCTATTCTTTTTCAGGATTAAGGATTTGGACGTTGATGAGGGGGAGTGAGGTTTTGTCATCAGTTTTAATGAGACATTTATAATCTCTCTTGATTGTATTTAGGTTTTTTTATTGTTGCTATTTTTTTTTTATTTCACTCATTCAAGCAGTCACTCTGTGAAAGCTTTTTTTAAGTACTCCAAATCTATTCTGGTAATGAAGAAATGAATGTCAAGCAAAGCAATTTTTTCTAAATTTACAACTCATTCTCTTAGACAAGATCAAAACTGACATAAAGAAAATATCTTTTATGTGTAAAAGGAAAAAGACCAAACTGCAACTCCCCAGTTACATCCACTAGGCTATAGCAAGGTGGCACTCTTAGCCAGTCCAATTTGCCTCACCTAATCCCAGTCATTGCATGCCACATTTGTTTATCTGAAGACGAAAAAGCATCAGTAATAATATTTTACAGGAATTAAGCTTCTGCAGCTGTTGCTAGGTCCAAGAAGATTTAAGTACTATTTCTGTACATTTTCTTACCCTCACATCCCACTCTCTCTCTCTTTCTCCAGGTAATTGGAAATTGGCCCAATGAAGTTAAAAGAGATGAAGAGCAACTAAGAGAGTGAGATACAAGCCAAGAGTCTGAAAGGAGAGAGATGTAGCAGAGCCAGCTGGGTATGGAACTGGCATTATATTCTTAATACTTATGTGTACCACTGACATAAAATTTGTTCTGTGTGGGACAAACGCTACCTTTTCTTCTTTTACAGAGTAGTTTTGATATTTCATTTTCATCTGGTTTTCCAGAAGAGTTCTGACTCTCATCAACCCAACAGTATCGTGCACACAGTGTAAGTTGGCTTTTAGAGCAGACCTGAAAAATCACCAGGTTATTCAAGGCAAATCTTTGCCCCACTAGACTCATTTTCCTCTCTTTTTGCAAGGAGATACTCAAAGTGCCTATAAATTCCACTTGCATTCAGGAAGATATCTCTACTGCTCTAGAAGTGCAGTAATAACCAGGACTGACTGTTCTGGGATGAGAGCAGCATGGTCTGGGAGTACTTTGTTTTCCTTTCATGCTGCTGTTTATCTACCCCACAGTGGAAAGAAGCAAGCTGTTGCAGTAGATTTAAGCTTGCAATCCTACCTACCTTATGGATAAATCATTAGGGCCTTATTCCCAATCCAGTTTTGCTGTTGCAAATCATCTCTCTGCATGCATGGCAAGTCCAGCTCCTAAAGATGATCTCAGATGTGCTCCATGTGGATTAGAGATGCACTCAAGAAGCATGATAAATTAGGTTGTGACTGGCAAGCAAAGGCAAAATAAGCAGCTGTAGCCACACCTACACCACGCTGAGGAAAGTGATCCAGAGATAGCAAAGGTAAGGCTTAGGGGCTGATGTTACCTCAGACACAGATTGGCATTCAGTGCTTTGGGATGTTGATTTGTATCTCCCCATGATTCTGCACAATACTGTATCAGCCAACCATCTCAAGCCAAGTGCATCCTCAGGGTCCTTAAATTTTGGTCTATTTTGTAGCAGAAACGTGCATGTTTTTAAATGGGAGAACCAAAATGTGTCCTCATACAGATATTGCTTTCCCACTATTTTTACTGTGAGGGTGGGGGGGTCCTGGCACAGAGGTTGTCCAGAGAACTTGTGGCTGCCCCATCCCTGGAAGAGTCCAAGGCCAGGTTGGATGGGCCTTGGAGCAAACTGGGATAGTGGAAGGTGTCCCTGCCCATGGCAGGATGGTGGAATCAGATGGTTTTGAAAGTCTCCTCCAATTCAAACTATTCTATGATTCTATGATGCAAGTATAAAACATGTTTTAGTTATGTGGTGGTTAAGCCATTAAAATGTCTGAGTCCAAAACGAAAAGTTTTTCCTGAGCATTTGCATAACATGCACATACTCACATCTATCCCCCTTCATTGATGATACCTTGTCCTTATTTTTCTTGTAAACAAAAAATTGTGATTACACAGTTTTTTCTTTCTCTATACAAATATTTATAGAGATAATGATCTGAGAATGACACTGTAATGCTTAGCTGATAATCTGATGTACTGTTGATTAGTTCCAACTTCTTGAGAATATCTGGGCTAACAAATTCCTACTCTAGACAGGTAATTTTTTCACTGAATTCCTTAAACTTACATATACATGGTTCTACATGAAAACACAGAAATCAGGTTAATTATATGGTAAATCAATAAATAGTATTGCAATGTCTCTATACTTACCAAAACCCCTAAATTCTAGGAAACACAACTAGGGTGAAAGTGTCCAAACTCTGTTTTTTTTCCAAATATTCCTTCGCCTTATACTTTCCTCTTTCAGTAACACTCCAAAAATACAGGCATTTCATTTTCTTTTGCTTAAGTTAGCACATTTCTCATTGAAGGCCCTCAAGGGAAGTGGAAACTATGAAATACGAAATGCGATTTATGCTTGCCTTGTAAAATGCCAGGGAAACTGCTTTAAGACTGTAATAACCCTTGCTGCTCATTCCATGAATATGCCTATAGAAAATGTTAATTTAATCAACAAATTATAGCTTCACACAAAGCTAGAAGTGTGGAAATACTGGCAGAGGAGGAGGAAAGGTCTCTCATAATTTTTATGTTTAATCATGAATTTGAGACCCTCTATTATTCTTGCATAAATGAAGAACTTCTCCTAAATGGATTATGTTGCACTTCCCATTCATTTTCTGTCCTGATTTACATCTACATACATGTCCATTCAAATTTTATGAGAACTCACTTATGCTGACATGAATGCATCTTAGCAGAACTCTTGATACTTTATTTAATTTTTTGCTTGTCAAAGATGTTGTTTGAGAGGGAGCTCAAACAGAGAGCTGGTACTTTTAGAGAAAACCCTGCAGATTTCACACTGGTTTTTCCCAGCATTTCTAGCCCATGGATACTGATCACGGGATGCCTGACACAGTCTAAGTGTTCCCTGCCAAATGTTGAAGCAATGAAGTTAGAAATAGGAATATTGGAATGAAAAGGACTAGAAATAGATTTCTACAAGTCAGCTTAAACATCCATTTGCAGTAGGGCAATATTACATTTTTCAAAGGCGTGTATTAAGTGATTAGATCACCTGCAAATGGAGTGTTAATTAATAATATCCATAATACAGTGCAATACAATTACATTAGCAGGAAAAGCTGACAGATCTATTGTAGCTCTGTCATTCAGGCATTAATCCCAAAGATAATGGACCAAACTCTGCTCTGTGTGGGTGATTTTTCAGCTTATATATGGAGTAATTCCAGGGGCACAGGCTGGCTGTAACTTCATGAGGCTGAATAGTGAATTTGCACCATTATCCTGAAATGAAATGCTTTCTGAAAATACCTGTCAGTGAGGCACACTTGGCACACCATCTGTTTGGCTGATAACAACTCAAAAGACAAAATACTTGATCTCATGGAGGCGAAGACAGCAGCTTACAGTTTCATATTCCTCTGATGCTAAACTCAAGTAATCCTTATTCACATTGTCTAATTCACGTCACCTACAGAAAATCTGCAGGTAAAAGTTTTGCACCAGCAGTGGGTGTAATCCCAAGGACCAAAAGCAAAAAGCCTAAATCTTATGGATTGCATTGATATTCTGATGGCAAACAAACCCTTTTCCCTATTCAGGGATGTTCTGTACAGTCAACAGAAAATGATCTGCTTCTTGTGGAAAAGAATTTCAGTGTATACCTCAAAGCTGAAGCCAGGTCACATCTGACTCTTGTGATACACAAGGTGTCACCTTTATTAACAAAATGGTAATAGAACTAGGCAAACTTTTAATGAAAAACATGACTTACTGCAGCTGGAGATTTTTATTAGGACTGTAAAGGACTTGTGCTCTTTTTAACTGGTAAACCAATAGGTCTGATGTAATAAGAGGATCCTGTTGCAAAGCCCACGTCTGCCTTATCAGAGAACACAGAACCAGATGTTCTGACTTCTACTACCTTTGGCATTTTGGCTAAAGGGCTGAGAGGAAAGGGGAGATGGAATAAATCAATAAATGCAGTTATTTTCCCCAAATAAATGGGTTTAGACTCAGAATACGTACATACCCTGCCTCCCTCTGGAAAAGGAATCTGCAACAGTTGTTGTGAGAGTGGGAAAAGGCAGAGGAACAACAGGGCCAAGCATGAGGAGGCAAGTGATAAAGGGACTAAGGGAGCCATGTCTAGTGGTCATAAATGTACGGCTTTGCAGAGTCAACAGCAAATATTGATTTAGTGTCCTTCTGATGGCAGAAACACTCCAGCACAAGACAGCACTGCACAGCAGAACTTCTTGGTCATCAATTATTTATTCCAATACTATTCAAGGTGTACAGCCAACAGCACTAGTAATTAGTAGTTTTCTGAATTTTAGATTTTCATTACAACTTAGGCTAGGCAGTTCTATGAAGACTCAAATCTCCCAACTCTGGCTGTTACCCTCCTGCTCTCTGCTGGGATGCACTCACAGCAAGTTTTCTATGTAGTTCTTCCCCAGCAAAGGCACAAAATAGCTCATGATGTATATATAAAATTATTTAATAGGTAAAGCAATTATGTGTTTGTATCCTAAAAAAAGCCACCAAAAAATGCATTCCTCACTTTACCTAATTAATATATGCTGTAATCTGTTTTTCTTATAGAATCATTGAATCATTTAGGTTTGAAAAGACCTTTAAGATTGTAGAGTTCGGCCATTCACCCAGCACTGCCAAACCTACCACTAAACCCTGTCCTTAACCACCATATCTACAGGTGTTTTAAACCCTTCCAGGGATGGTGATTCCACCACTTCCTTAACCAATCTGTTCCAATGCTTGACCAGCCCTTCCATGAAGAAATTTTTCCTAATATCCAACATCATGATAAAGCAGTTTCAACACTTGTATTATATGCCTTGAGCACACTCACAATACTTCCGTGTAGTACAATGATTTAGGGCATATGTACTTCAGATGTTCATATCCATGAAGGTCTGAGAGCACAGAAATGGGATAGTTTGCTTTGTTTTTCAGGGGGTTTTGCAGCTTCAAGGTCTGCTTGGTGAACTATTAGAATTATTCCTGTAATTTCCATGTCAATACGGTTAGTTTGGGAATTCTTTTTCTTCAGTGTATGTTACCCCTGCTTCCTCTCTCATTTGAGCTCTGTGGAGTAAGTAGGCAATGAAAGATGTAGGAGAAATGTGAATTTGTTTATTGTATGCTGCGTTTTTTCATTTAAGCAGGTGGGCTGGAAGTGCCCCTAAAGCAGTTCAAGATAAACCTGACAAAGTGAGTACCACATTATGCTTATGTCTGTATTGAACAGGCACTTTTTAATTTTTTTTTGATGCCTCAAGAGCTTTATACATGTCCCTCCCTCATCTTTCCTCCAAAAAGCTTTTTTTCCACCTGAAAAAAAAAAAAATAAATCAAGTAAGATTAAAAGATATGCACTTTTCCTATAGAACAGTAAACTAACTGAATAACTAGATGTATGCTTTGACAGTAATAACTGGCATGTAACAAGGTGTTTGCCCAAGGTATTTGCATGAATCCTGAGTGACCAGCCAGCAGCTGTCTCTGGTCTGGCTTCAGCTTCCTAGAATCTACAGCTGGTTTGAGTTTGTTTAAATTACAGAACACATATTTTCCCTCACTTGAAAGGAGCTGCAATCTTTTGTTATTTGACAAACACATCCCACAGATCTGAATGTGAGTCTGGTTTTGAAGTGCTTTTTGATCCCCACATCTTTAGAAAGCTTCCCCAGTGCTTTTTACTTGAGTACATATCTATTTCTCTATTTATTTTCTCAAGCAAATAACCCAAACCTTTCTGTTATATGTCCCCCAGCATCACTAAGGAGCTCCATGACAGTTCCCGTTACTGCCAGGATGTTTTCCAGCTACAGCTCTCAGCTTTCTTTAGTCCATTTCTGCGTTTCTTCTTTCAGTTGCCTTTTTTTTTATCATACCCTGCTGATCACATCCCAGGTTCCCATGATGATTCTGAGCGGTGCAGCTTTACAAGCAGAGATTCCTGGGCTGAAACTCAAGAACACAGTCTGCTCTGCAGCAAGGCTTTCTCCTTGCTGGCCCCTCCAGAGGATAGATGCCAGGACTAGTACTGAAACTCAGGCTTTATATTCAAGCAGCTCTGGAGCTGTGAGAAGTGCTGCTATGGTTTCCTAGAGCATAGAAAGAAACAAAAGTATATCTAGCAAATAACTTCATCTATTCATCAGCCACTGCTTTATTCCCTGGAGAAGTTATTTCATTCCTTGAGGCAGCTGAGATTTAAATATCTGAGGTCACAGGTCTTCTACCAAAACAAGTGGGAATTTCTGCTAGAGACTCACTATACCACTGTTGTTATAAATATTGGTCTTAATTGCATCACACAAGCCTTGATTGTTGCCTTAAGAGCCCTAATCAAAGATCTGCGTGTAGGAAGGAGCTGAACAAGGAAGAAAAAGCACCATGTCTTTAGATCAACAAGGAGTAGCTGATGAGTTATCTCAGCATAAAGACACAGACAACAAATTTAAAATTGCTTTCTGGAAGGTATGCATAAAAAGCTTTCTATGCAGCTAGTAAAAAATTGGAGGTATAGATAGATTGAGACAAGGCAGGTTTTAAGGAATGATTTAAAACTGATAATAGAATTGCTTCACAAATGCTTAGAGTGAGTTTTTCAGCAGGGGATGTAAAGAATAGAAATGTTGATAGGAAAAAAAAAAGGTGATCGATGGAGTGCAAAGTTGAGGGCTGGTATCTCGTTGGAATCACAAGTCTAACAGGAATAGTGTAAATTACTTTTTTTCAAGCCTATCACCTTAGAAAAGAGTCTGAAAGCTTGCTTTGGGTATGCAAAGGATCATGCCACACATCGTGGAGGGAAGGATGCAATCAAAGCAAGGTGCCAAAGCCAACAGCTTGAATAGCAATGTCTGCATGGATTGAGATCCCAGGCAGGTGGGGTAGTTGATTAGTATCAAGGTGAAGAGGCAGCCACACTTCATGTGTATTTATTTTTACCTCTCAGTGATGATATAGTAGTCAGATACCAGCAAAATTTGTCAAAGTCTAACATAGGCGTGACAACTTGATGAATAGTAAATGTGTGAATTTTCTAAATCCCAAGTTATTGCCTTATTTAAAAATATGTGTTTCTTCAGAGGGCACTGGCATGCTTGTGAGTCTAGCTAGTTTGGCAGGATTCAAGTTCAAAGCTCTTGATTTTCACAGATTCTGTGTATGACGAGTTTTTGTGATGGCTGTGTGGTGTGAGGTCAAAAAGAAGACCATCTAAGCCGCAAAGCACAGGGCACTACATGAACCAGGATAATGAGCTTATAGAGAAATTGTATTATGTGGGATTCCATTTAGCAGGGGTGAAAATAGGCTCAATCGACTGTGTCATCGAAATATGGACTTTTCTGAGGCAGCACAAACCGTGATGCATTAGGAAGAAATGGAATATTGAGTAAACACTGAAGCAACAGCTTAGTAATCTTTAGGGTTTGAGAACTGCTAAAGCGGCTCTTTTTTCTCAGCTAACTCAATAGGCAAACTATGGAAAGCAGTGAAACTACTGGATTATAAATTAATAAAATTAATAGAGAGACCATTGAGGTCAACTTCTGCATTGCAACCACAGAACTCAAGAAGATTTAGAGAACCCAGTCAAACTTTTAAGTGAGAGCTCCAGGCCTCTTGCTCACCTTTGCTCACCAGCCATCCAAAAAGCTGACTGAATAAGGTTTAATTCCTACAGTGAGAAAAAAAAACCCACACCCATATTTAAAGGCTGTGTAGAGGCACAGAGGAGCAAAAGGAGGATTTAGATTGCACAGAACATCTTCATTTTGGCACAAGATATAACTGCATATGTAACTTCAGAAGAGTTAGTGCTGACATGGTTTTTCCAAATGGGCATTTTTAAAATTAAAAACAAGCTAAAAAAAATCCCAACACTTGATAAGCAGAACTATTTACAGGTAGCAGGTGATTGCTATCTTTTATTTATGTGTTCAAGATGGGATGATTTGAAAGAAGTCATATTCTATTATTCAGAGAGGTATGACTAAAATGAGAGCAGAACTTAGTAATACGTGGAAGGAGTTGCTTTCCCACAGGCACAACAAGAAACATATTCAGTGATTCAGAAATTACGCAGAATTTTTCTTTATTATTTAACTTGCTTCCAGGATTAAAACCCATAAACTTCTTGGTTGTAATAAATAGTCTGCTCCACCCATCACAACTGTTAGGGGAAAAACTGGCCTTACACATTTTCAGAACTTTTTAGCAGTTTTTAGGTTTCAAGGTTTGAGTTATAACTTTTCTTTTTTCCCTTGTGAATGTGCTCCATTACTACACTTTGTAATTTTGGGTTAAAAGCGGTCCCAATAATTTTTTTTTTTTAATGAAAGGTAATTCTCTCAATGCTGTTTCCAAACTAGCTCTGAACAATGTGCTGTGCACTTGAAAGAAACTTCAGCTTCTTGTACAGAGAGAATTTCTCTGCTTTGTGATCTAAGATATATTGCAATTTGTTGTTTTTGTTTTTTGTTTTTTTTGTTTTCGTTTTTGTTTTTGTTTTATTTAAGGAATTGCTTTAACAAGCAATTAGTGGTTATTTAATTTTGCCACCATTGAAACCTATTATGGTATCTACACTGATTTTCTAATTCACTTCCTGTTTACCTCCAGAGTTCTAGCTTCTAAATTATTGGACCACAAATCATTTAAATCCCAGGGTCTAGCATGTAGGAAGCCAGATAATTTCCTTTGCTAGAAAACTCAGGAATAGGACAAATGAGAGGTGTATTCAAAAGCAAATAAGAAGGAAAAAAAAAAGAAAATTATTTTAAAAGTTAAAAGAATAAAAAGACCCATTGGCATAACTAGTCTGGCTTTCTATTAGCTACGTTTTAGGCTGATGTCACCCTTTGGGCTGAGGAAAAGAAGAGCGATTTGACTGAGGAATGAGAGATCCTCATGTACATCTAAATCCTGCCTCTGGCACTGTTTGGTCAATGGGATTCTGCAGGGGCCCAGGGTGGTTGGGCAATGGTGAATATGAAAGGGCATCATAAAAAAACCCGTGGGGTTAAGCAGCACTGGTCCCAAAAGTCTCAGTGAGGACTTTTGACCATGCAAAGGACATCTGTTCTGCTGGAGTTCATATTTTATGAAAGAAACGTGGCCCTACTGCACTCTGTGAAGGGCTCTCACATCATTTCAGGAGGGCCAGGATTTGAGATGGGTGCTTCAACCCAGTGTCACAACCTGTAGGTGCCTCTCTCTGTGAGCACCACTGTGTTCTCTGCGGTGGTTATGTGGGGCAGGGGATGGGGCTGTCACATCTCTGCTTTGCTGTACAGAACAATAACCAGCGGTAGATGTAGTTGTAAGATAGGAAGCAACTCTTTTAATATTCCCCTGTAGAAAAGGGAAGGTTTTATGAGAGGTGGGAATAGGACATAGGCCTCATGATTCACCAACCAGACTAGCTGAGGCAAGATATTTTATTTAAAAGGCCAAGTCATTTACTCCTCACTCTGAAAAAGGAAAGCTGTGCATTCTAGGTGAACAATAATTAAATCCTTTTCTTTCTGGGATGGTTGCTTCTTGGGGAATTGCTCCTATGAAGAAAATAGGTCCTGTGCCACTACTACTGCCCAGCTCAGCCTCATCTTGCCTGGTTCCAAACTGCTTTGGCAATAAACAGGGACAGATCTCAACTTGCCTCAACTTCTGTGGGAGCTCAGGCTTCATATGGGATGCTCTCAACACCTCTCTCTCAGATCCTATTGCATTTTTACTGCCATCCTTCAGTCTCCATGGCAACCCTCACTGCAGCACACCCTCTAAGCATTGCATATGTGCAGCACCACAGCTTTTTATTCAGTTTTTTGGGGTTTCTTTTCTCTGGTGAATTTTTGTTGTGTTTTTCTACGTAAATAGTTACTTTAATAGAGACAATGAGCCTGCTGTGCTGCCAGATGAACTCTTGGGTAGTCCTTTCTGGCTACGAATCATGCCCTAATAATCAAGCAACTTTTTCCCTCACTGTTTCCCGAGGTTAGGTTATAAATGCATGTTGGTAGTGCTGATGGTGCCGCACTGGTGTTTGCACTGCTAAATCTACATAAAACCCAAGGACAATTAGGATGCATGCAGTCATGCATGAGTGTTTCTGGAGCCATTGTACAATATTTATGCTCCTTTCTGCTTCATCTGTTCTGAATTCCACGTCTCTTTCAGCTGTTGAGAGCCCTGTGCAGAGGGTAAGGCTGTTACTGTGCAGTTTATTCAGGCCAGCATGAATTTTGCAATATTGTTACTGACTTCAAATCTTCATGAACGGCGTCTACATGAGTGCAGTTCTCCAGTACCCGTCATGCACTGTTGAGGATTAAAAGAATATCATAGGGCAGCCTGAAGCAACCAACATCTGCTCTTGGACATCTCATATTAGCAGTGACATTCCCCACAGGAAATCACTTCTGTTCTGCTGGTGGGATTTGATCTCTCTGGTTCCTAAAAAGTGCTTTTGTGAGAGCAGAGAGGGAAAAGAACCAGGGGAAAAAAACCAAACCAAACCAAACCAACAAAACAACAAACAAGTAGAAGGAAAATAAGAAAAATGATGATAATAAAATAAAAAGAAATTAAAAAGAAAAAAAAGAAAATAAAATTTAAAAAAAGCCCATAAAATAAATGGGAAGGTTTGGGAAGGGAAAGGAAGAGAAGGTTTGGGAAGGTTTGGAAAGGTTTTAGAAGGGAAGGTTAGGGAAGGTTTGGGAGCATTTGGGAAGGGAAAGGAAGCGAAAGGGAAGGTTTGGGAAAGGGAAGGGAAGGGAGGGGAAGGGAAAAAGAAAAAAAAAAGAAAAAAAAAGAAAAAAAGAAGAAAAAGAGAAAAAAAAAAGAAAAAAGAAAAGAAAAAAGGCCTTGGAAAGCAAATAAAAAGTTACACTGAAGTTACCACACTGCTTTCAATGTCACATTTAAAGGAACTCAATCAAAGTGTGAAGACCAAGCACTTAACCCAGCCTGACCTTCTTGAAACCAGTCCATCTCTCATCTGCTCTAATCTCTTCATCCTGTCTGAGTGTTTAGAATATTGTTTCCTGGAACACATAAATAGGATGGGTCCACAAGTGGACAGTGACATTCAACAACTTAAAAGAGCTGGATATTTCCCAGCTCACTTTGCTCATGGTGTCAGGCAGAACATTTAGTCTGCCTCGTGTATGACTGGATGTGGCACTTGGTGCTGTGGTTCAGTTCACATGGTGGTGCTTGGTCAGAGGTTGAACTTGATGATCTTAAAGGTATTTTCCAACCATCGTGACTCTATGATTCTATGTAGAGTTCTACAGGAAAAACTAGTTTTGAGTGTTTTACATCACGAAGACCATGTGAGCATTCAGTTCATGGAGTCATCAATAAAACAACTTGGAAATAGTTTTTCATTACTGGCATTATAATTTACTAAAATTTTAAAATCTTTTAGGTTGTTTTGAGGGTTTTTTGGTGAAATTTCCCAAGAGAGATGAATCCTTTCCAATTAATTTAAAGTGAATGGTGAAAGCAGCACAAGTCTTATCACGAGAGTGCTTCTGTGGAGAAAGGAAGCTGGAAATCTGAAAGCTCTGCAGCTAAAGGAAGGCTGGAACAAATGTCTTCTGCTCCTGGATTCATAATCCAGTCCCTCAATTATAACTGACATATGCTTATGTTAAAACAAAAATAAAAACAAAAACAAAACAACTGCCTCAGTTTTGTCCAAAAGGGTGTCTTAGAAGCTTATATGTGACAGGAGATTTTACTGAAATGGCTTCCCACCTGATCCTGAGACTTGGGGTTACAGAAAAAAACTCATTCTTACATGAAGGAACCTAATTCTCCAGAGGTACAGGAAAAGGAACATAGATAATTTGCCATTTTCTAAATAAGTAAAAAAAAAAAAAAATAGTGTAGGGAAATGGCTTTGCTTTAATGGATAACATGAAATGAAACAGTACCTTTAAAAGAAAGATGAAAAATAATAGAATGTTCCTTCATTGATCAGGAAGACATGATGCTTTGCAGAAGTTCAGGAATTTTCTGGAATTCAGTGCACTTTTTGTAAGAAACGAAGCAACATGTTCTCTTGGAAAAGAAAATCTACTGTTTTAACTTCTTGATTCTGCCTTTAATGATAAAAGATCTGTGTACAAATTAAATATTAGTGAAAATGGTGTAGGAAAAATAAAGCCGTAGATACAGAAGAATAAAGTCAGAAGACAGATAAAGCAGAATTTAAATACCTAACAGTTTTTCCTTTTGTTTGTTTTCCTGAAAAGTCATTGTGTCATTTTCCTGAAAAGTCAGGTAACATAAACATTCACTGCTATTTCCCCTGACTGTCCACACAAAATATATTTTATTTTGTAACTGGAATTTCTTCTGCACTGAGCCAAACAGTTTTTTAATGAAATGAAAGCTGAGTGCAGTTCTCAGGTAGAGCACTCGGGAGCTCTGCTGCACTGACAAAAAAATTACATTACTGTCCTAAAAGGTATTGCATCCTCAGATTGGCAGATTGCGGCACAGATCTCACATTATTCCTTGCATTTGATTGGAAAAAGAACTAGAACTCAGTTTTAGCGAAAGCAGCCGAGGGCAGAAGTCAAATGAGAAACAGGCAATGTGGTGAATGGTATGTGGAGGCTGATTCACCTGCCTGAGCACAGGGAACCAGCTCAGGGTAAGCTGGAGACATTTCAAGATGCTCCTGACTCTATTGATTAGATCTCTACAGGATAAAAACGGGGAGCTTAGGCAGTGCCTAAGCAGTCATTGCCTGCAGACATTGCCATGCAGGTATTTCACTTTCAGCATTAATTGGGAGCTGAATTCCACCTGGGCACTCTCCCCTGCAGAGCAATAAAAACCTCAACCACGCGACCACAAATCTCTCTGCACCTCTTAGGGGAGGCTCTGGAGAGTCCCTGGGCAGGGATAAGCCTTTACCTCAGCTCGGTTTTGTCATAAACATTTTGAACAGCTACAAGTTGTAATTGTTTTCCCCTTGTCTCCCCATATTTAAATCCTCACAATGAGAAAATCTGTTTCTCTTTCGGTCCTTCAGAGATTTCCTATGTACAGTTATTATTTTGGCATGAGTAGGTTACATCTGCAAACACAAAATGAGCACCTAAAGCTGTGGAAGGAGATTTGTGATCTTTAACTTTGTTCTTATAATGAAAACAACTTTTCTCACACATGAATAACCTTTGTATGAGCAGGAGACAGAGATTTGTCTGCAAACTAAGGGTCAACAAATTCATTATCACCTTGTGCTTTATATCAAGTTAATGCCATGCCCTGCTTTCACCAACACTAAATATTTTCTAAGAAAACAAGAAAATAAAGAATAGAAATGGAAATAAATGCTTTCAAATTGAACCTTAGAAATCAAGGCACTGCTCAATGCACACACAATTTTTCCCAAGGAGAAAGACGAACAGAAATGAACTGCAAATGCTGTGTTTTATTCATGTTGCTGATTCATGAGTCTTAATCCATGGATTTATCTAGATCCATACAGAAAGCCAAAAAAAAAACCCAAAAAAGATGGAAAAGAGTGGTGAAAAAATGTCAGTGACCTCATTTAAGTAGCCTCCCTGGTACTGAATGAGTTACTACAACCTTTAAGCCTTCCTCTCTGATCATAGAACATAGAAAGCCTTTTTAGGTGCACGATTCAAAGAACATACAGTAATTTTTGCTTTGAACTGCCCTGTAAAAGAGCCTGTATCACTAGGCAGAAGTGCAACGAGTTGCTGTCCAAACATGGCTCTCTGAGTTGGGTGCCACTGGACAGTACAAAGATGCCCCAGTGACAGCATGAAGCAAAGCTTCCACGCTGACAAATGGCACAAACTGTTCCCGAGATGAGTGGTTGAAGTATTAAATTATAACACTGTTGGATATCTGCCCTGTGTGGCACCATGTATTTATTCTTTTGTTTCAAGTCAGATAGTGTAGTTACTGCAGATGAGTGAGAAGCCTTTGCGTTTAAGTGCCAGAGGCTAAAGAGATTTTGCTGCAGGATAAAATACAGAAATTATTTAAGAACTGAAAAGTATTGTAAATTTAATAACAATCATGAATAAATTAAGCCAGCCTAATTAAAAAATGATAAAATGATAGGTTCTGTAAGAAAAGCCTGATTGTGGAAAGTGTTCTGTTCATATGGAAATGTTTAACTTCTCCAATCCCAGTGCCTGCCTTAGAGGTGACATCTGTATCTTTTTTTGTTGTTGTTGTGCTAACATGCTGCCTTTGTTTCTGCATCTTCTTCTCTCATTTAATGCCACAGTTACCCAGTTCAGTTTGAATTATGTACATGTTATACCCCACTGCTTCACTTTTCTCCTCATGGCAGTCAACCGAGACAAATACAGGGAAATTGTCTTAGCAGCCAGGGACTGTGCTAGGAAAGCTAGAGCCCTCGCAGAAATAAATCTGGCCAGGGACATCAAGAGCAACATGGAAAGTTGGGGTTGTTCAGCATGAAAAAGAGAAGGCTCCAGGTAGACCTTCTAGCACTTTAAAGGGACTCCAAGAGAGCTGGAGAGGGACTTCTGACAAGGGCCTGGAGTGACAGTAGAAGGGGAAATGGCTTCAAAATGAAAGACGTTAAATTTAAAAAATATATTTGGAAGCAATTCTTTACTGTGAGGCCAGCGGACCGGGCTGACCAAAGAAGACATGGATATCCCATCCCTTGAAGTGTTCAAGGCCAGGCTGGATAGAACTTGGAGCAACCTGGTCTAGTGGAAGGTGTCCTTTCCCATGGCAGGGGGATTGAAAGGTTGAGGTTCTTCCAAGCCGAACCATTCTAGGATTCTATGAACTGCAATCACAAACAAGAAGTAGCAAACAAGCCCCCTAGGACTGTCTTCTGCTTCCTGGGATACTTCTTCCTGAATGGCCACAGATGTTTCTAAAGGAATTTATTCCTGTTGTCCCATGAAACTGTTCCTCTGTTAATCCTGGTTATCTGCTCCAAACTGTTTCTGACTTCATTTCTTCTAGATACTCTTTGTCTTGCTGCTACACAGAGCTCCATTCTGTGCTGGGTTCATTACACAGGATCCTTTACTGCTCAGGCAAGAAGTGTAAAATGATGTATTGCTGATCACACAGCATAATAAAGTCCAGTTGTTTGGTAGCTGAAATCCAGAGTGAATTGTGGTTCTTTCTATAAAAGTGGATGTGACTTCTCCTAAAATTGCGTCTTGCATTATTCTACAATTTATTTGCCTTCTATCATGCATTTCTCGTGTATCTTCCATTTACTTACATCCTGCCATCACACTTATTACACATTTTTTGCCCAGTTATTAAAGCTCTCATCCCTGAAAGCGCCCACAGACCATCTGTGATTTAGATGAATTTGGTGCTCCTTTCATAATTCCAGTGTGCACCCAGCAGTAGCTAGACCAGAACCTTCCTGTTTTCTTGTACATGGCCCAATGTTACAAGCAGAATCTTCTTGGGTTTACATTCAAATACATTTTACTTATCCATAATTGCAACTTAGAGGTTCATTTCAGACTCAAGTTAACCACGAACAGTATTTAAAAAGGCAGAGCAGAAATGTGATGTTTTGACATGTTAAGTAAAATAACAGGATCATGGAATCATCAACTGGTCTGGGTTGGAATGGACCTCAAAGATCATCCAGCTCCAACTCACTGCCACGAACAGGGGCACCCTAAACCTGATCAGGTTGCCAGAGCCTCATCCAACACTTGAACTCTTCCAGAGATGGAGCATCCACAACTTCTATGGGTAACCTCTTGCATGTTACTTCTGGCAGTCAGGATTTTAAAATTCCAGCACAGAAGTGGTCGAACAAGTTAAAAACTTACTGGCTTTTTTGCATGCTCGTATGCTACATGTGTTTTTGTCTCATTCTAAAATTTCCAGCAACTTCCAGCATGAAGAAATACATATTCACATACACACACACACATATATTTATCTCTCTATATATGTCACATATATCACACTCTTCTACAAATCGACTGTGACAAAGAAGATAATGAATTGAGGGAATGGTCTTTCAGCTGTCTCAAGGACAGGAGACTGCCTTCAACGTTAAGTCCCTGCTTCATGCAGAGGAGTCTGGGCCCTCCCTGGCACAGTCCTGATTTCCCCCGTGGTTCTCATTTGTACCAGCTCTCCACAAGATGAACACACACAAGGGGACAAAACTGTTCAAAACACTGGTAAGAATTACATTTACCATAACATAATGTCCTCCATGGTAATTGCAGCTCTGTTTTTCAGGAAGAAGCTGGATACACCTGCTGACAAAAGTGTGCATAGACTCATAAATGTTTATACCACTAATGAATAATTCTCTCATATGATACCTACTGCTTCAAATTAAAAGTAAACATTTTATGTTAAAGAACTGAATATTCTTAAGCTGATCTTTTCTTATATACCAAATATTCTACTCCTTTAGGCTGGTTTGAACATTATTACTTGCTATTAACTTCATAGCTGGCATTTTTAAAAGTCTTATGTTAACATATGTGCTGCTAAATAACTCTTTGTATACACAGAATATATAGTTATTTAAGTAATGTGATCTAAAAAACTTAGTGCAGGCACTGACTTCTCCATCTGTAGTTCTTTCTACCTTTACTGGAAAAAAAAAACAACAGGAGGTATAATGTTTTAACTCTTTAACCCCTTTTAAATATGTATTTAATCCCATAATAATACGTTTTTACTGGAAAAAAATAAAATTATTAATATTTTGCTACAATAGCTCCCTAATGTCATATTCCCTAACAAAATCCTTAGTCCATCATTTCTCTGAAAAAAACCACAGTGTTCCAATCTGTAAGTGTACTACCCAACTGGGACATGGTTTCTTGGCTGGATTTCTTCCTTTTTTTTCTTTTATTTCTTACAGGCAGAGAGATGGAAGGCTGACAAGGATCCAACTATAAATCATTCATTTTCAAAATGATGTTTTGACCAACCTCTGGAACTGTGGAAATGATTATTGCAGCCTTTGGATGTGGTCTAAATTATGCCACAGGCTATGGTTC
The DNA here is from genome assembly GCF_003031625.1 of Empidonax traillii. Classification (NCBI taxonomy): domain Eukaryota; kingdom Metazoa; phylum Chordata; class Aves; order Passeriformes; family Tyrannidae; genus Empidonax; species Empidonax traillii. The sequence goes on from NW_020956879.1 coordinate 47,534, forward strand.
CCTAAGTGACCATATAACACCTGCAAACTGCACACTCCTGCCATTATTTTCTTATTACTCTGATAATCCCGTCTTTTCCAGTATTCCCAGCCGGAAGGTGATAGCCTGAAGGGCAGAAAGGGCAGGAGATAAGACTAGAATTTTAGACTTTGATTTTACAGGAATTAGGTTCTGTGTTTTCCCCAGTCCGGTTAATAAAGCCACAGAAATTCAGAGTAATTTCTAACATATCCACAACAAGGTGTTTCCCCTGTTGTTTTGTGTTTTTTTTTTCTTTTTCCTTCTTTTCCCAAGTCCTTTCAGTAGATATTTTTCTAGCACAGTTAGAATAACATGTGAGTGAGATTCCTTCTCCTTCTCTTGGCATAAAGTCCTCTGGGACAGGATTGCCTTAATCAACAGCAGTCAGGCAGAGGTGCCGGAAGGAAAGCAGTGACTTTTGTTGTTACTGACCTTTGGAAAACTGTGCCTCTGGAAAGGCAATATCAAATCTGATAGCAGCAAAAATTAGGATACACGAGCAGCTATAAAAAAACTTAGTGAGCTGGATCTTATCACATCCATGCAGGAGAGATAAGCACAGTCTGAGCGCCTGAGGTAGCTCAGACAGCAAGATACAAGCTTAAAGAATACGGGACACTGATTCCCAGCGATGACTCAGCCTAGTCCACATGGACCCTCTGGTCATGATGATTTGGTTTGTTTTCTGCTTTTTTCAATAGATACTGTTGGAGGTGGGTTTTGTGATTATAAAGAGCATAATTATGGTGGTTGAACAGCCTGTGTTATAAGGGATCTTAAGGTGTGATGTTATCGCCGAACTGCAGCTTCAACTGTCATCATGGTGCAAGTGGTTGCCATGGACATCGTGCTCAAGAGCTGGTGTCAGCTGTCATTGGACAGTTCGTGGAGCCACAGCAGCTCGACCAATCACTGTTTTCTTTGTTGCTGTGTAGCCCCTTCATACATATGTATATGTTCCTTATGTTTATGTATTCTCCCATACCCTATCCTAGTTGGAGGATTAGCATGCTCCTCCTATTCTCCTCACAGATTCTTGAACCTTCCTCCCCAATCCCTATAAGAATCCTCCATTTTAACAAAGTTTGAATTCAGCTTGTCGACCCCGCGCTGAGCTGGCTGGTTGCCTTTTCTAACCAACTCCAACAAGATACTAACCCCCATTTTTCCAGGTAGTCACACTGGCTGTGCTGGAATGCCTGCATGAGTCTGTTAAAGATATGTGAACCAGCTTTATTTGTCAAACAAAAGCCAGGTTTTGACAGGTCTGGAGGCACCAGCTGCCTCCTCAGGCAGAACTGCACTGCTCCTCCCAATTCCCCCTAACAAGGCTTAGCATGATTTTAGTTTCCAGCTGCTGGATTTTGTGATACATGTGTGGGAATGTTTAGTGAAAGAGGTCTTTCCCTACATAGATACTTACTGATAATTGTAAATTGTCTACCTGTCTTTTCCTGGAGAAGATTGACCAGACTGAGCTTGTGTGATCTCTGTCCACAGGGCATATGTTTAAGAATATAGGAAAGCTTTAAAAAAAGTCTCAGAAATGTTTCCGGTCTTTGAAAGATTAGACACCAGAACTAGGTGTGGTATTCCAGTAACAGCCCACTGATGTTTTCCGCAAACATGTCCTGCTTCCTTCCACGCTCCTGTGGATTACCATTCAAACCTTGTCCTCACATCACACAGAGCATTCCCATTCAGGTAAGATGCTCACACTGAGTCAAAAAAAAAAAAAAAAAAAAGAAAGTGTATTGAACAATGATCTTAAGCTGAAGGGGGGTCCATGTATCCACAACTGTTGTCATACATTTTTCCTAGTCCACAGAAATTTTACTTTACATTTCCAAAGGCAGAGCATCCCCAGAATATTTCTGCCATTGTTTGTCTGAGATGAGTCAACTCAGTCTAAGGTGATGATCTGTTTAGAGCCTGATTTGGGCAAAGCAGTAGTTGGGCAATTTGAGTGCTGAGTGTGGAGAGGATGCCCAGAAGCCACTGAGCAGGGGCTGGGGATGAAGGCCAGGGCTTGTGGGCCAGCTGATGTGTCTCTGGTGGCTGAGACATCTAGAGCAGAGCTAGATGTAAATATAACCGCTCCAAACAGGCATCAGGCAAACAATGTCTCCTCTGCACCCACCTCTGTGTGAAAGCCATGACGTTTGTCTAGAAGCTTTCCCGTCCACCCAGTCACAGCACTTCAAAGCAAATCAGGTTGACCAAAGGAAGACCCTCTATAGGCCTGCTCTGTGCCACAGGACTTCCAGGGTCTGCAGCTGAGCTCTTGAGGTGACAGGTAAACCTCCACCTGTGAGCTCAAGGTAGAGCTGCACCTCACATCTGCACAGCCCACAGCATCACTAAGGCAATGTCTTCTGTCTAGAGCAAAGCCGTTCCTTCTTCAAGGAAACTTGGCCTTAGAAATAAAGAGAAAAGACAAGTCAGGGTCTCTGCCCACTGTCCATGTTTATTGCCTATTGCAGATGCACACACCCAACTTTAGCCTCCAGAAGACCAGGCTCAACCTAAGCCAAGCTTAGTGCCATCTCAAGGCCCCTTTCCAATCCATAATGCCCTTGTGATTCTGCCGGTCAGGGAAATCTTTGCTATGGGATGGTTGCAGCTCCTTGCTCACTGGTACAACTGGGCTGGGCTGGATGGGGGACTGGGAAAATGCCCAAGGCACTTTGGAAGGCAAAGCAAGAGATGGAAGCCCCGCAGGGCCAGGCACAATTCTGCCAGTGGGGCTGCCTCAGGGGGGCTCAGGGCTCTCTGTGGTGGCTTTGTGCATTTGGCTAAGAGAGCCCTGGAATCTCCTGAGGAGGAATTGGCCCTGAGTGTGGAGAGGATGCCCAGAAGCCACTGAGCAGGCAGTGGGGATGAAGGCCAGTGAGTTCACATGCAGAGGGGAAGGCTGGGATGAGTGGGGGAAGGGGAAGATGTCCAGGGAGGTTTGTAGCCCTGAGCCAAAGCTGAGTCCCTCCCAGCAGGGCCAAGTTGTGCCCCTGGGGCTGGTCACAGAGGTGCTCAGGGCTCTCTGCGTTGGCAAGTGCGCCCAGAGAGTCTTTGGGGATGGGCCGGGTGCCCCTGGCTCCATGGGACACTGTGGCGTGGCAGGGGTGGGACCTCAGGAGACTCTGCTGGGCTGTTTCTTGCCTTTTCCTGGGGCACAGCCCAGTCGGGAACCCACAAGGAGGGTCCTGGCTGGGGTAGGATGGGCCCTGTGCTGTCTGCAACCAGGGACTGCCTTCCCTTCAAGCTTTGATCCCCATGCTCCCTGCAACCCTGAGCCACTGAGGAAACTTGTCTCCCATCTCCTGCAGGCCATGGATTCAGCAACTCTGGTCCTCCTGGCTGTGCTGGCCGTCCTGCCCGAGCCAATCCAGGATCCCCAGAGTGATGTGGTCACCGCGCAGCAGATGACCGAGCGTGCGATTTTCCTGGAGGAGAAGATGAGTGAGTTGTGGGAGGAAATCAAGTGGAGGAGGGCCCTGGCAGAAGTTCCACTCCTGTGGATCTTGCAGCACTGGCTCTTCTGGGTGGCTGCAGCAGCTGTGCTCTGCTGGCTGGCCTGGCAAAGGGGTCAGCAGGACAGCTGCAGAGGAGGAGGAAAGAGAGCTGAGCGGAGCAGCCGGTGCTGTTTGGCCTTTGGCAAAGCTCCACCTGTCAGTGCTGCAGAAAGTGCCTTCTGAGGGCCAGACCCTGAAGAAGCTGGTGCAGGACCTGCTGGAGGTGTGCCAGATGCTCTTCCAGAACACTTTCATACCAGAGCTGCACCCAGCCACTGGCAAGCAGGGCCCCATCAAGTCCTGGTGTGACCTGGGGCACTGCATTGTCTACCAGCTCTTCATGTGCCTGAGGCCACCCCCCAAGCACTCCTTCCACCTGCAGCTGCCCAACGACAGGATGGATGTGCCAGAGAGGCACTGCCACATCCGTGTGCTGCTGGAGTTGCCCACCCCACATCTGATGATCAGCAGTCGCCCATCCTACACACCCCGTGCACAGATTCCCACTTGGAGGTAGAGAAAATCACCGCCTGGGTGCAGCAGCTGTTGCAATCAGCCTGGGATCGTTTGCCTCAGTGGCGCGACTGGCAGCTCCAGGTGCTGGCCTCCTCCCACTCCTGCAGGCTCCTGCTGACCGGCCCCTGCCAGATGCAGCTCTGTGCTGTGCTGCTCTTGGCACTGCAGCAGGGCCCCCCGGGCACCTTCCTGGTCCTGGAATAGGCATCTGCAGCTTTTCCAGTGACCACTTTAGTCTAGGATAGAGTTAGAGTAGGATAGGTCTAGATTAAGTCTGTGGTTAAGAGTTTGCCCTTTTCCTTTTCCCAGGGTTGGTTTAGGTGGGGGTAGAGTTAGGCTTCGGATAGCCTTAGACTTGTAGGGGGTTAGATTTTAAGTTAGTGCTTTGCCAAGGGGTGGTTTAGGCTGGGGTAGACTTAGTTAGGCTAAGAGAGAGAGTCAGGATAGGGTTAAATATTCGGCACCTACTCCCAACAGGCTTCTATTTTTCTACCTTTCTGCTTCCAACTTGAAAATAAAGAGAAAGTTTGAACAGAACTTGCCCAGTGTCAAGGCCTTTTCTGTTTCTTGTCCTGCTGGGCTGTGGCTGGGGTTCCCTGAGGAGTTCTCTCTCCTTTTTCTCTTTTTGCGAACCTTGAGACTTTGGGCCTTCCTTTGGAGCACGAGCATTTCCGAATCTTGGGGGCTCCCCTCTCCTGGAGGCTGTGATGTCAAAGCAAGCTGGTCAAGCGCAAGGTGTCCCTACCCGTGGCAGGAGGTTGCAACTCCATGGGTGAGGAGGACAAGAGGAAGAAACGAGAGCAGTTCAAGAAATGGCGTGCTGTCTACGAGAAATACTAGAAAGGACTTTACTAATAACAGAGACGTTTGCAGACCATTTAGGCCTGAATCACAGTTAAAGACAAGGTTTTGTGTTGTTTGGTTGATGTTCTACTGTTCATTGTTAATGCATGCTTTTTCAAAAAGTATGTACCTCAGTTATATTTATTATATAGTATTAAGATGTTTGTCCCCTAATGATTTTCCTTTTCCCTGATTAGTTAAGAATCCCCTCTTCCCCATTGGCTAGGATTTGCCGCAGTATGGGCGGTCCTGCTACCTCCCTTCTGTCTTGTTATTGGTTCTTGATTATGTCATTCATATTGTAGAACCCCCATTGGTTCTTAAACTCTGTCAGTCTCATGCTCTTTCCAGGTTCTAGCCCCTTCAATCCTGTACTCTAAATAAGTGTCGGTCTGGGACAGTACGCTTGCCTCTGTACCCCTTCGTGTCTTCGCACCAATAAAGACCTGCTACAGCGCAAGAACCCCTTGTGTTGTCGTCGCCCTTTCCTTCTCCGGGCTGCAGCACATGGGCTTTAGGGCGCCTTCCAACACCCAGCAGTCTGTGTCTCTGTGAAGGAGAGATTTTGCCTCCTGCCCCCAGCAGGAGGCCTCCATTCAGCCCTGTCTTTTCACCTACTTCCTTCTGCCTGGTGCGGGGAGGGTACAGGACACTCTTGAGCTTTTGTTTTCTCGGGGACTGCTGGTGTCTCAGGGAGGCCCGAGCATGGCTCCACCAGTGCACCTCCTCTCTTGATACTTTTGAACCTTTCCAGCTTCTCTCTCAACTCCACCAGCAAGGCGGAGCAGCTCATCCACCTGCTCACACCTCCACAGCTGCTGCCTCTGCTGCCCTCCAGCACCAGCACCGGCTCTGCCGCTGCCTGCAGCCCGAAACCTGGGCGGCTGCGGGTCTGTGTGGCAGCTCCCACTGCCTTGCAAAGGCCTCTGCCATACGGGCGGGCACGTGTCTGTGAGGCGAGTGCTTGCCGGGCTGAGCTCCGTGCGAGAGTGTGACGAGCCCCGAGGGCAGCCCTGGAGCTGGTGGGTGTCCGCACCCTCCCTGCTGAGGGGGCGGATCCGCCGGGGACGGAGCTGCGGCGATTCCCGCTCGGAGGGAGGCGGGGACGACTCTGCCCGGCGCTTATTTCGAGGTGTCTCCGCTTTGGGAAAGCTCCCCACGCTCCCTGAGCTCGATCCCCGGCGGCAGAGCGCGGCTGCCGGGGTGGTTCGCCTCGGGGTCTTCGCTGAAAGAAACGGTGGTTGCAGCGAGTTTGAACGGCCGCCACCGGCTCTGGTGCCGCCCGCGCTGAGGGGGCAGAGCCGCCGCTGAGGCGGAGCTGCGGCGCTTTGCGACTGTGGAGACCGTCTGGGCGCCGATTTCGGGGTTGGACCGATCAGCAAAGCCCCCGAGGGTCGCTGAGCGCCATGTCCAGCTGCAGAGCGCGGCTGTCGGGGCAGTTCGCCTCAGGATTCTTGGCTGCAATGGCGGCTGCAGCGGTTTTGAACCGCCCTCCGTGCCGGCCCCGCCGGGGCGAGTCAGAGCAGCCGCTGAGGCAGCGCTGTGGCGCTTCCCGCTCGGGCATGGGGGGCGAGGACACCACCCGAACCTCCTATGATTGGGGATTGCTCCATCCTCTAATGAGTCCAGGTCTCGCAGCAGGGGCCTGCCTGCCTCTGAGGCAGACGAGCTCCTTCTGCTTTTCTGTCACCTGCAAACTTGCTCAGGTCCATTCCAGTCCTGTGTCCAAGTCAATTTGGAAGATGTGGAAGAGCACAGGGCCTTCGATGGAGCCCTGTGCTACCCAACTAGTGACAGGTGGCCAGTGGGAAATTCCCCCATTCCCAGTGCTGTCTGTGCTCGACCCGTGAGCCAACTGCTCACCCAGGGCAAGCTGTGTTTGTGCACCTGTGAGTGCTGGGCACTTAGTCCCAAAGGATCCCGTGAGAAAGGGTATCAAAAGCTTTATTGAAATGGCCAAAGATCTGAGGGGAAGCCAAGTGGCTGGAGCTGTGCCTGTGCTGCGGTGCCACTTGTCCGACTCAGGTGGAAGCCCAGCCAGCAGGGCACTGTCCTGTGCAGAGGTTTTGCAGCTCTGCACCTTGGTCCTCAAGGTCACAGGCTTTTCCTGCCAGGGCTGGCCATGGGAGTGGCTGGGGCTGCCCACTTTGGCAAGAGACCCCCAGGGAGCTCCTCTCCGGTGGCTTTGCAATTGGGGCGACGATGCCCAGAGCCAAGTGATGCTGAGGGCAGTGGTGTGAAGGCCAGGGCTTGTTGGTGGTGTGATGTGTCTCTGGTGGCTGTGACATCAGAGAGGACAGGTCACAATGGGAGCTGTGCCTGAGGACAACAGCAGGCAGCCCCAGGGCAGTTGGACTTGGGCGATCAGTGAGTACACATGCAGGGGAAGGCTGGGATGGGTGGGAGAAGGGGAAGATGCCCAGGGGGGGTTGTAGCCCTGAGCCAAAGCTGAGTCCCTCCCAGCAGGGCTGAGTTGTGCCCCCAAGAGAGGCTTTGGGGATGGGCCGGGTGGCCCTGGCTCCATGGGACACTGTGGCATGGCAGGGGTGGGGCCTCAGGAGACTCTGCTCAGGTGTCTCTTGCCCTTTCCCAGGGCACAGCCCAACCAGGAATCAAACAAGTAGTGTTCCCTTGGCTGCCCACTTTGTCAGGAAAAGCCCAGGAAGCTCCTGCTTGGGGGCTTTGAACTAGGAGTGATGATGCAGGGAAAGACCTGAGCCTGAGGGTGGGGATGAAGACTGGGATTTGTCAGCTGAGTTTGACTCTGATGGCTTTGATGTCAAAATTGGTGGTGTCCCAAAGGGCAACAGGGGCAGCTGCTGCCCCAGGGCACCAGTGTTGTGCTGCCTCTCAGCCAGACCCGCTGAACCCCTTTCCTCCCGCCTCTCATAGGAGTTAGCCATGGAGACAGCAGTCATGCTCCTCCTGGCTGTGCTGGCCATCCTGCCCGAGCAGACCCACGATCAGCAGATCGATGTGGTCGCTGCGCAGCACATGAAGGAACGGGAGATTTTCCTCAGTGAGAAAATGACACAGCTGTGGGAGGACACTGAGCAGATCAGGGCTCTGGAAGAAGCCCCTCTCCTCTCCATCTTGCAGCGCTGGCCCTGCTGGACGGCTGCAGCAGCCCTGTTGGCTGAGCTCTGCTGGCTGGCCTGGCAATGGAAAGTTGCCTCTGGCAGCTGCCCTGAGCAGGACAGCTGCAGCGCAGAGGAGGAAGACCGGGACAAAGACGGCGGCGACAACAGGGACGAGGAGGAAGAAGATTTCAATTGGACATGCAGAGGTGTCCGGTCTTTGCTCTGGTCCAGGCCACCACCAA
>NW_020956879.1:56318-60331 GCF_003031625.1 Empidonax traillii
TCCTCTTTGTTAGCCGAGAGTTTTCCCAGAGAACTTTCATGCCCGAACTGTACCCAGACACTGGGAGGGACGGCTCTCGGGAATCCTGGAGTGTCCACAAGCATCAGATCTTGTACCAGCTGCTCGTGTTCCTGCGGCCACCCCCTGGGCACTCTTTCATCCTGGACGAGGACAGCCCGTGGCAGCAGCCAGAGCCGTGCTCTGATATCCGTGTGGAGCTGGAGTGCACGTGCTCAAGGGAGCACCTGATGGGACTGAACTTGTGTTTTCTCCACTCCAGTGACGAGAAGGTACCGAAGGATCAGAGGTCACCTCTGCTGCGCTCCCTCTGCACAGGCTCCTACTTAAAAGTGGAGAGAATTGGCAGCTGGGTGCAGCATTTGGTGGAAGCAGCCTGGTGGCGTTTGCCTCACTGGCGCCAGCAGCGTCTGAGGGTGCTGCCCTGCTCTCGGTCCTGCAAGTTCCTGTTGACCAGCCGGTCCCAGAGGCACAGCTGCATTGAGCTGTTTTTTGCACTGCAGCAAGGCAGCTCAGACAACTTCCTGATCCCGGAGTAGGCAGCAGCCAGCTTTCCCTGTGTGCTGCTTTAGGCCACTCTATCTTCTCCTCTGGGGTTGCCTATGTTGCATGTGCTCAGCACCCAGCCACTCGCTCCACCCCCTTCACTTCCCCATGGTGGGGACAAGGATCCAAATCCAGACTGTAGATAACTTTACTGATAAGAAGTTTACTAATACCTTCAAGAGTAAGTTTAGGATTAGGTTTAATAGTAAGTTTAGCTTGTAAGTTTGATGATAATATTAAGAAGAACAACTAGTTTAGTAAGATATAATTTTAATAATAGTTTAGTTTTAAAAAACTCTATAGGAAAAGTTAGATAAAGTTACCTCCCAACTCCTCATGTCCCCTGTCATGCTTTAATCCCAGCTGGAAATTAAGCCCCAGCAGCAATTCCCTCAAGCGCCTTCCCTTCCTAGCCACCCAAGTTTAATAATAGGTTTAGTTAGAACTTTAGGTAAGAAGTTATGCCCAAGAGAGGGGTTCACCAACAGCTGAGCAATGACACATCCCCTTTCTGGGACCCACATGGGCCTGGAACCCCTTCCAACTCCCTCCCCCACTTTCTAAGCTGGACATGACCTTCTGGGGTGTGGAGCAGAAAGACAAAATGGGACAGTGTGCAAAGGCACTTGGGAAAGCATTTAGGAACAGGAGAACCATGGACCAGTGTGAGAGAAATGTCCCAGCGCTTGTGTCTCGACTTCGAGCATTCAGCCAGCAGGGCATCACCCACAAGGTGCCTCCATCGTCCTGGGAAGTGCTGTCGCTGTCCAAGGCCCTCTCGAGGCAGCTGCTGCAGCACTCCTGGGGGAGCAGGACAAGCCGTGAGGCTCAGAACAGCACGTGGAGCCTTGAGAGCGAAGGCAGCAGAGCAGCAACTGCCCTGGGAAAGTTCTCAGGGGCAAACACAGAGCAGCTGCTCTGGATCTGCTGCATGGAGAGCAGAAATAAAAGAAAGCAATGATCACACAAATGATTCTTTCTCTGGTCATTCCACAAGGATATCCCTGGCCCACATCACTTGGGACGCAGAGATTGCCCACCCACACTGGTGAGGGACAAACCTCTCTGGTGTGGGTGGATGTCACTTGGACAGCGATGCAGTCACTGTCCAGTGCATGAAGGAACAGCAGATTTTCCTGGAGGAGAAGATGAGTGAGTTGTGGGAGGAAATCAAGTGGAGGAGGGCCCTGGCAGAAGTCACACTCCTGTGGCTCTTGCAGCACTGGCTCTTCTGGGTGGCTGCAGCAGCTGTGCTCTGCTGGCTGGCCTGGCAAAGGGGTCAGCAGGACAGCTGCAGAGGAGAGGAGGAAGGAGAGCTGAGCGGAGCAGCCGGTGCTGTCTGGCCTTTGGCAGAGCTCAGTCTGTCAGTGCTGCAGGGAGTTTCCTCCGAGGCCCAGACCCTGAAGAAGCTGGTGCAGGACCTGCTGGAGGTGTGCCAGCTGCTCTCCCAGAACACCTTCATGCCAGAGCTGTACCTGGCTACTGGCAAGCAGGGCATCATCGAGTCCTGGTGTGACCTGGGCCAGTGCATCATCTACCAGCTCCTCGTGTGCCTGAGGCCACCCCCCAAGCACTCCTTCCACCTGCAGCTGCCCAGCGACAGGATGGATGTGTCAGAGAGGCACTGCCACATCTGTGTGCTGCTGGAGTGCTCCTGCTCCAGGACGATGGCGACTCCCTTGTGCTTTGCCCACCCCACATCTGACGATCAGCACTTGCCCGTCCTACGCACCCTGTGCACAGATTCCCACTTGGAGGTGGAGAAAATCACTGCTTGGGTGCAGCAACTGGTGCAGTCAGCCTGGGATCGTTTGCCTCAGTGGCGCGACTGGCAGCTCCGGGTGCTGCCCTCCTCCCGCTCCTGCTGGCTCCTGCTGACCGGCACCTGCCAGGTGCAGCTCTGCGCTGTGCTGCTCTTGGCACTGCAGCAGGGCCCCCCGGGCACCTTCCTGGTCCTGGAATAGGCAGCTGCAGCTTTTCCAGTGACCACTTTAGTCTAGGATAGAGTTAGAGTAGGATAGGTCTAGATTAAGTCTGTGGTTAAGAGTTTGCCCTTTTCCTTTTCCCAGGGTTGGTTTAGGTGGTGGTAGAGTTAGGCTTCGGATGGCCTTAGACTTGTAGGGGGTTAGATTTAAGGTTAATGCTTTGCCAAGGGGGTGGTTTAGGCTGGGGTAGACTTAGGCTAAGATAGATAGTCAGGATAGGGTTCAATATTCGGCACCTACTCCCGACAGGGTTCTATTTTTCTACCTTTCTGCTTCCAACTTGAAAATAAAGAGAAAGGTTGAGCAGAGCTTGCCCGGTGTCAAGGCCTTTTCTGTTCCTCATCCTGCCAGGCTGGGGCTGGGGCTGCCTGGGGAGTTGGGAGTCCCCACAGCCCAGACTGTGTGGCACTCAAGTGCACTAAGGGATATGCCAGAGCATGTGTCATCCTGGTCAGTATATCAAAATGGACAAAGAACACCATGCCACAACTGAGCATCATATCTCACGCTCTGCAGTATCCCTTTGGTCTGTGTTGGGCAGCTCTCCTGGCTGTGTCTCTTCCCAAGGTCTCAAGCACCTTCAGCCTCCTGGCCAGTGTGTCAACAAACCATGAAAAGAGCCCTCAGACATCCAACATCCTTCAGTGTGGGAAGGTGGACAGAGAATGCCCTGAGCCTCCCCCTAATGTAAACTGTGAACCACCTCCTGGCTTGTGTCAGCAATGGTGTGGCCAGCAGGACCAAGGCAGGGACCGTTCCCCTGTGCAGGGCCTCAAGTGCTGTGTCCTCTTCTGGGCACCTCTCTTCAGGAAAGACATTGAGGGGCTGGAGCGCATCCAGAGGAAGGCAACAGAGCTGGGAGAGTGTGTGGAATGTAATTCTTACAGGAAGCAGCTTAGGGTACCAGGGTCATCCCAGAGACTGGTCTTTGCAAAAATGAAATAAAATTTAAAGGAAGAACATTGAAAAGCTGCTTGTTCATTTGGCAAAAGCAACAATTTTAGCATTTTTAGGAAACAATTTAAATGCAGTGATTTCTGCTGCCTTAACTTTAGGAAAGCACTGCTGCCCCCCTTTCTTCCCACTTTGCACGAGCCATGGCTGCGGCAATTGTGCTGCTCCTGGCTGTGCTGGCCATCCTGCCCGAGCAGACCCACGATCAGCAGATCGATGTGGTCGCTGCGCAGCACATGAAGGAACGGGAGATTTTCCTCAGTGAGAAGATGACACGGCTGTGGGAGGACACTGAGCAGATCAGGGCTCTGGAAGAAGCCCCGCTCCTCTCCGTCTTGCAGCGCTGGCCCTGCTGGACGGTTGCAGCACCCCTGCTGGCTGAGCTCTGCTGGCTGGCCTGGCAATGGAAAGTTGCCTCTGGCAGCTGCCCTGAGCAGGACAGCTGCAGCGCAGAGGAGGAAGACCGGGACAAAGACGGCGGCGACAACAGGGACGAGGAGGAAGAAGATT
>NW_020956879.1:62221-64262 GCF_003031625.1 Empidonax traillii
GCTCGATCCCCGGCGGCAGAGCGCGGCTGCCGGGGTGGTTCGCCTCGGGGTCTTCGCTGAAAGAAACGGTGGTTGCAGCGAGTTTGAACGGCCGCCACCGGCTCTGGTGCCGCCCGCGCTGAGGGGGCAGAGCCGCCGCTGAGGCGGAGTTGCGGCGCTTCGCGGCTGTGGAGACCGTCTGGGCGCCGACTTCGGGGTTGGACCGATCAGCAAAGCCCCCGAGGGTCGCTGAGCGCCATGTCCAGCTGCAGAGCGCGGCTGTCGGGGCGGTTCGCCTCAGGATTCTTGGCTGCAACGGCGGCTGCAGCGGTTTTGAACCGCCCTCCGTGCCGGCCCCGCCGGGGCGAGTCAGAGCAGCCACTGAGGCAGCGCTGTGGCGCTTCCCGCTCGGGCATGGGGGGCGAGGACACCACCCGAAATCCCACAGACTGTGCCGAGTTGGAAGGGACCCCCAAGGCTCCTCGAGTCCAAGGCTTAGCCCTGCACAGGACCATCCCTGAGAGTCACCCCCTGTGCCTGAGAGTATCCTGTCGATCCCTCTTGAACTCTGGCAGCCTTGGTGCTGGGACCACTTTCCTGGGGAGCCTTTTCCAGTACCCAGGGACCCTCTTAATGAAGAACTTTTTTTTCTAATACTCTGCCAAAACATTCCCTGACACAACTGGAGGCCATTTCGTCCCAGCCTGTCACTCCTCACTGTCACAGGGAAAAGAGCAGTGCCCTGCCCCTCCTCTTGCCCACAGGAGGAAGCTGTAACTGCAGTGAGGTCTGCCCTCAGTCTCCTCTTCTCCAGGCTGAACAGACCAAGTGTCCTGGGCCACTTCTCCTACAGGTTCCCCTCGAGGTCCTTCACCCCCGTCTTTGCCCTCCTTTGGAGGCTCTCTTAAGAGCTCAACATCTTTCCTACCCGGCGGTGCCCAAACCCGCACACGATATTCCAGGGGAGGCCACAGCAGTGCAGAGCAGGGTGGGACGAGCCCCTGCTGCGGTAGAAATGGCTTGAGCGGCCTTCAAATGCTCCTTTCACAACACGTCCCTGGTCCCTCTGGCAATCCTTTGCCTGATGCCCCCAGGCCATGCTTGGGCCTCCTGGCTGCCAGGGCACTGCTGACTCATGTTACGCTTGCTGTCAAGCAGGACCCCCAGCTTTCCAGGATCCCATTTCCCATGTCTGTACATATATCCAGGGTTGCCCCATCCCAGGTGCAGAATCCGGCACTTTCCCTCATTGAACCTTATTCGACTGCCGATTGTCCAGTCCTCTAATTAGCTGAGGTCTCTCAGCAGGGCCTGCCTTCCTCTGAGGGAGTCCACAGCTCCTCCCACTTACATCTCATCCCCAAACTTGCTCAGTGTCCCTTCCAGTCCTGCATCCAAGTCAATTACGAAGATGTCAAAGAGCACAGGGCCTAGAAGGAGCCCAACTAGTGACAGGTTGCTGACAGAGGGAGAGCTGTAACCCCTCTTAAAGCAAGACCCTGAAAGGACCACTCTGCATGCAAGTCACGGTGTGACGCAAAATGGCCATTATTGAACAGGGGCATCAGCTTCTAAAGGGGAGAGCTTATAACTTGCTAGAACAAGGGCAGAGACTGGGAGGAGTAGTCAAAGGAAAGGCCAAATATAGGAAATAGGGGCAGAATTATCTAAACATGGAAAGCAGAAACACCATTTATGGGGCATGATGCTGCCGCAGCCCGGGGGGAATAGGAAACGGACGCCACTGCTGTTGGGGTGCTCAGCCGAAAACTCGGGGTAAAAAGGGGCTGCGGCACAACGGGCTGTTGCCAGCTGCCAAGCCAAAATGGCATCCTCGAGTGAGGACGAACAAGGGTTTTTATAGGGTAGGAGAGAGAAGGGGCTAGAACATGGGAGGAGTTTAGGGATTGGCAGGGGGTACAACCAATAGGGAAACGTACAGAGAACGCGCCGATAGTAACAACCAATAACATAAAGAATCACCTCAGCTAGGCCCACCCATGCTGCAGCTCTGACCATCCAATCCTAGCTGAGGGATTTTAACCAATAGGATTACAGGGTT
>NW_020956879.1:64283-69364 GCF_003031625.1 Empidonax traillii
TCGTGTGTGACCTCCTCTTTGTTAGCCGAGAGTTTTCCCAGAGAACTTTCATGCCCGAACTGTACCCAGACACTGGGAGGGACGGCTCTCGGGAATCCTGGAGTGTCCACAAGCATCAGATCTTGTACCAGCTGCTCGTGTTCCTGCGGCCACCCCCTGGGCACTCTTTCATCCTGGACGAGGACAGCCTGTGGCAGCAGCCAGAGCCGTGCTCTGATATCCGTGTGGAGCTGGAGTGCACGTGCTCAAGGGAGCACCTGATGGGACTGAACTTGTGTTTTCTCCACTCCAGTGACGAGAAGGTGTCGGAGTTGGTTAGAAAAGGCAACCAGCCAGCTCAGTGTGGGGTCGACAAGCGGAATCAAACTTTATTAAAATGGAGGATTCTTATAGGGAATGGGGAGGAAGGTTCAGGAATCTGGGAGGAGAATAGGAGGAGCATGCTAATCCTCCAACTAGGATAGGGTATGGGAGAATACATAAACATAGGGAACATATACATATGTATGAAGGGGCTACACAGCAACAAAGAAAACAGTGATTGGTCGAGCTGCTGTGGCTCCACGAACTGTCCAATGACAGCTGACACCAGCTCTTGAGCACGATGTCCATGGCAACCACTTGCACCATGATGACAGTTGAAGCTGCAGCTCCGCGATAACATCACACCTTAAAATTCCTTACAACACAGACTGTTCAACCACCATTATTATGCTTTCCATAATCACAAAAACCACCTCCAACAAGAAGGTGCCGAAGGATCAGAGGTCACCTCTGCTGCGCACCCTCTGCACAGGCTCCTACTTAGAAGTGGAGAGAATTGGCAGCTGGGTGCAGCATTTGGTGGAAGCAGCCTGGTGGCGTTTGCCTCACTGGCGCCAGCAGCGTCTGAGGGTGCTGCCCTGCTTCGTGCGAGAGGGTGACGAGCCCCGAGGGCAGCCCTGGAGCTCGTGGGTGTCCGCACCCTCCCTGCTGAGGGGGCGGATCCGCCGGGGACGGAGCTGCGGCGATTCCCGCTCGGGGGGAGGCGGGGACGGCTCTGTCGGCGCTTATTTCGAGGTGTCTCCGCTTTGCGAAAGCTCCCCACACTCCCTGAGCTCGATCCCGGGCGGCAGAGCGCGGCTGCCGGGGTGGTTCGCCTCGGGGTCTTCGCTGAAAGAAACGGTGGTTGCAGCGAGTTTGAACGGCTGCCACCGACCGGCTCTGGTGCCGCCCGCGCTGAGGGGGCAGAACCGCCGCTGAGGCGGAGTTGCGGCGCTTCGCGACTGTGGAGACCGTCTGGGCGCCGATTTCGGGGTTGGACCGATCAGCAAAGCCCCCGAGGGTCGCTGAGCGCCATGTCCAGCTGCAGAGCGCGGCTGTCGGGGCAGTTCGCCTCAGGACTCTTGGCTGCAACGGCGGCTGCAGCGGTTTTGAACCGCCCTCCGTGCCGGCCCCGCCGGGGCGAGTCAGAGCAGCCGCTGAGGCAGCGCTGTGGCGCTTCCCGCTCGGGCATGGGGGGCGAGGACACCGCCCGAAATCCCACAGACTGTGCCGAGTTGGAAGGGACCCCCAAGGCTCCTCGAGTCCAAGGCTTAGCCCTGCACAGGACCATCCCTGAGAGTCACCCCCTGTGCCTGAGAGTATCCTGTCGATCCCTCTTGAACTCTGGCAGCCTTGGTGCTGGGACCACTTTCCTGGGGATCCTTTTCCAGTACCCAGGGACCCTCTTAATGAAGAACTTTTTTTGTAATACCCTGCCAAAACATTCCCTGACACAACTGGAGGCCATTTCGTCCCAGCCTGTCACTGCTCACTGTCACAGGGAAAAGAGCAGTGCCTGCCCCTCCTCTTGCCCACAGGAGGAAGCTGTAACTGCAGTGAGGTCTGCCCTCAGTCTCCTCCAGGCTGAACAGACCAAGTGTCCTGGGCCACTTCTCCTACAGGTTCCCCTCGAGGTCCTTCACCCCCCTCTTTGCCCTCCTTTGGAGGCTCTCTTAAGA
The DNA here is from genome assembly GCF_003031625.1 of Empidonax traillii. Classification (NCBI taxonomy): domain Eukaryota; kingdom Metazoa; phylum Chordata; class Aves; order Passeriformes; family Tyrannidae; genus Empidonax; species Empidonax traillii. Next base: position 66,266 of record NW_020956879.1, read on the forward strand.
GCTCAACATCTTTCCTACCCGGCGGTGCCCAAACCCGCACACGATATTCCAGGGGAGGCCACAGCAGTGCAGAGCAGGGCGGGACGAGCCCCTGCTGCGGTGGAAATGGCTTGAGCGACCTTCAAATGCTCCTTTCAAACACGTCCCTGGCCCCTCTGGCAATCCTTTGCCTGATGCCCCCAGGCCATGCTTGGGCCTCCTGGCTGCCAGGGCACTGCTGACTCATGTTACGCTTGCTGTCAAGCAGGACCCCCAGCTTTCCAGGATCCCATTTCCCATGTCTGTACATATATCCAGGGTTGCCCCATCCCAGGTGCAGAATCCAGCACTTTCCCTCGTTGAACCTTATTCGTCTGCCGATTGTCCAGTCCTCTAATTAGCTGAGGTCTCTCAGCAGGGCCTGCCTTCCTCTGAGGGAGTCCACAGCTCCTCCCACTTACATCTCATCCCCAAACTTGCTCAGTGTCCCTTCCAGTCCTGCATCCAAGTCAATTACGAAGATGTCAAAGAGCACAGGGCCTAGAAGGAGCCCAACTAGTGACAGGTTGCTGACAGAGGGAGAGCTGTAACCCCTCTTAAAGCAAGACCCTGCAAGGACCACTCTGCATGCAAGTCACGGTGTGACGCAAAATGGCCATAATTGAACAGGGGCATCGGCTTCTAAAGGGGAGAGCTTATAACTTGCTAGAACAAGGGCAGAGACTGGGAGGAGTAGTCAAAGGAAAGGCCACATATGGGAAATAGGGGCAGAATTATCTAAACATGGAAAGCAGAAACACCATTTATGGGGCATGATGCAATGTAATAAAGAAGGAGAAATAGGAAGAGGTTTAATATCGAACCAATAGGGGAGAAGATAACAGGGGTACATAGGAGGGAATAATACATAACTATAGAACTTATTCTAATAATAAACATCACAACTGTTCAACTGCAGAACATCTCATAGTAAACATAACGTTGGAACTGAACACTTCTCACGCTCAGGATGCCTCCATCCTATGCATCACAGCATAGGTGCACTGGGTATCATCTGCTGTTTCTGCCTTCATCCTCTCCTCAGTGAGTTTCTTCCACCACTGGTAGGAATCTCTTGGGCCACCTCCAACAGGTCGCCAGTGGGAAGTTCCCCCATTCCCAGTGCTGTCTGCGCTCGACCCGTGAGCCAACTGCTCACCCAGGGCAAGCTGTGTTTGTGCACCTGTGAGTGCTGGGCACTTGGTCCCAAAGGATCCTGTGAGAAAGGGTATCAAAAGCTTTATTGAAATGGCCAAAGATCTGAGGGGAAGCCAAGTGGCTGGAGCTGTGCCTGTGCTGCGATGCCACTTGTCAGAGTCAGGTGCAGGCCCAGCCAGCAGGGCACTGTCCTGTGCAGAGGTTCCGCAGCTCTGCACCTCGGTCCTCATGGCTACAGGCTTTTCCTGCCAGGGCTGGCCATGGGAGTGGCTGGGGCTGCCCATTTTGGCAAGAGACCCCCAAGGAGCTTCTGCCCAGTGGCTTTGCAATTGGGGTGATGCTGCCCAGAGACAAGTGATGCTGAGGGCAGTGGTGTGAAGGCCAGGGCTTGTTGGTGGTGTGATGTGTCTCTGGTGGCTGTGACATCAGAGAAGGCAGGTCAGAGTGGGAGCTGTGCCTAAGGACAACAGCAAGCAGCCCCAGGGCAGTTGGACTTGGGCGATCAGTGAGTATACACATGCAGGGGGAAGGCTGGGATGGGTGGGTGTCACGAGCCGCGAATAAAGACACAAGACCAGCAGGGTTCTTGAACAGGGCTGCAGGTCCTGCCCGAGAAGGCTGATCTCCTTTATTCACAAAATGGAGGGATTTCACAGGGTTGGCTGGGGAAGGTGCTAGAAGGTAGGAGGGATATGCAAAACTTGGACATAGGATAGGTGGAGGGAACATGAATAAACATTAAGGGATAGGATGGCAACAGGGAACAAACTGGGATTGGTTGAAAAGATATGGTGCCATGAACTATCCAATAGTAGCTGACATCTCCGAGGAGTGTAGCCCATAGCAACCACTTGCAACATTTTTGTAGAAATGAGGCCTCAACTCAGCAAGGAGTTTTACCCTAAAAGTCACCCATAATAAAGTCCTTTCAAACCATTGCACTTCCAAAGTCCACCTTCTCAACAAATTCCTCTTTCCATTGCTCATATGTCTGTTCATCTTCAGGGCCATTTCCAATAGGTGAGGGAAGGGGAATATGCCCAGAGGGGTTTGTAGCCCTGAGCCAAAGCTGAGTCCCTCCCAGAAGGGCCGAGTTGTGCCCCTGGGCCCTGGCACACAGGTGCTCAGAGCTCTCTGCATTGGCAAGTGCCCCCAGAGAGGCTTTGGGGATGGACCAGGTGGCCCTGACTCTATGAGATGCTGCAGCGTTGCACGGATGGGGCCTCAGGAGACTCTGCTCAAGTGTCTCTTGCCCTTTCCCAGGGCACAGCCCAACCAGGAATTAAACAAGTAGTGTTCCTTTGGCTGCCCACTTTGTCAGGAAAGGCCCAGGGAGCTCCTGCTTGGGGGCTTTGAACTAGAAGTGATGATGCCAAGAGTGAGCTGGGCCTGAGGATGAGGAGGAAGACTGGGATTTGTCAGCCAGGTGCGACTCTGGTGCCTGTGAAATCCCAGAGGACGGGTCAAAATTGGTGGTGTCCCAAAGGGCAACAGGGGCAGCTGCTGCCCCAGGGCACCAGTGTTGTGCTGCCTCTCAGCCAGACCCGCTGAGCCCCTTTCCTCCCGCCTCTCACAGGAGTTAGCCATGGAGACAGCAGTCATGCTCCTCCTGGCTGTGCTGGCCATCCTGCCCGAGCAGACCCACGATCAGCAGATCGATGTGGTCGCTGCGCAGCACATGAAGGAACGGGAGATTTTCCTCAGTGAGAAGATGACACGGCTGTGGGAGGACACTGAGCAGATCAGGGCTCTGGAAGAAGCCCCGCTCCTCTCCGTCTTGCAGCGCTGGCCCTGCTGGACGGCTGCAGCAGCCCTGCTGGCTGAGCTCTGCTGGCTGGCCTGGCAATGGAAAGTTGCCTCTGGCAGCTGCCCTGAGCAGGACAGCTGCAGCGCAGAGGAGGAAGACCGGGACAAAGACGGCGG
>NW_020956879.1:69385-71954 GCF_003031625.1 Empidonax traillii
GGTTTCGTGAGGGGAATAAAATCTCATAATATAATAATACAATATATAAATATAACTCCTATAATAAACATTAAATATGTTAAATATTATTAAAAACCGTTCATAAATATTTAGATAAGTAAAGTCCATGTTCCCAACAATGAATAAACATTTTCTTTTCAAAGTCCTTTTAATATTTGTCATAAGTCTTTTTCCAACGATGGAATTCTGCTCTTTTCGCGTCCTCCGCATGATGCAATGTAATAAAGAAGGAGAAATAGGAAGAGGTTTAATATCGAGCCAATAGGGGAGAAGATAACAGGGGTACATAGGAGGGAATAATACATAACTATAGAACTTATTCTAATAATAAACATCACAACTGTTCAACTGCAGAACATCTCATAGTAAACATAACGTTGGAACTGAACACTTCTCACGCTCAGGATGCCTCCATCCTATGCATCACAGCATAGGTGCACTGGGTATCATCTGCTGCTTCTGCCTTCATCCTCTCCTCAGTGAGTTTCTTCCACCACTGGTAGGAATCTCTTGGGCCACCTCCAACAGGTCGCCAGTGGGAAGTTCCCCCATTCCCAGTGCTGTCTGCGCTCGACCCGTGAGCCAACTGCTCACCCAGGGCAAGCTGTGTTTGTGCACCTGTGAGTGCTGGGCACTTGGTCCCAAAGGATCCTGTGAGAAAGGGTATCAAAAGCTTTATTGAAATGGCCAAAGATCTGAGGGGAAGCCAAGTGGCTGGAGCTGTGCCTGTGCTGCGGTGCCACTTGTCAGAGTCAGGTGGAGGCCCAGCCAGCAGGGCACTGTCCTGTGCAGAGGTTCCGCAGCTCTGCACCTCGGTCCTCATGGCTACAGGCTTTTCCTGCCAGGGGTGGCCATGGGAGTGGCTGGGGCTGCCCATTTTGTCAAGAGACCCCCAAGGAGCTTCTGCCCAGTGGCTTTGCAATTGGGGTGATGCTGCCCAGAGACAAGTGATGCTGAGGGCAGTGGTGTGAAGGCCAGGGCTTGTTGGTGGTGTGATGTGTCTCTGGTGGCTGTGGCATCAGAGAGGACAGGTCAGAGTGGGAGCTGTGCCTAAGGACAACAGCAGGCAGCCCCAGGGCAGTTAGACTTGGGCGATCAGTGAGTGTACACATGCAGGGGGAAGGCTGGGATGGGTGGGTGTCACGAGCCGCGAATAAAGACACAAGACCAGCAGGGTTCTTGAACAGGGCTGCAGGTCCTGCCCGAGAAGGCTGATCTCCTTTATTCACAAAATGGAGGGATGTCACAGGGTTGGCTGGGGAAGGTGCTAGAAGGTAGGAGGGATATGCAAAACTTGGACATAGGATAGGTGGAGGGAACATGAATAAACATTAAGGGATAGGATGGCAACAGGGAACAAACTGGGATTGGTTGAAAAGATATGGTGCCATGAACTATCCAATAGTAGCTGACATCTCCTCCGAGGAGTGTAGCCCATAGCAACCACTTGCAACATTTTTGTAGAAATGAGGCCTCAACTCAGCAAGGAGTTTTACCCTAAAAGTCACCCATAATAAAGTCCTTTCAAACCATTGCACTTCCAAAGTCCACCTTCTCAACAAATTCCTCTTTCCATTGCTCATATGTCTGTTCATCTTCAGGGCCATTTCCAATAGGTGAGGGAAGGGGAATATGCCCAGAGGGGTTTGTAGCCCTGAGCCAAAGCTGAGTCCCTCCCAGAAGGGCCGAGTTGTGCCCCTGGGCCCTGGCACACAGGTGCTCAGAGCTCTCTGCATTGGCAAGTGCCCCCAGAGAGGCTTTGGGGATGGACCAGGTGGCCCTGACTCTATGAGATGCGGCAGCGTTGCACGGATGGGGCCTTAGGAGACTCTGCTCAAGTGTCTCTTGCCCTTTCCCAGGGCACAGCCCAACCAGGAATTAAACAAGTAGTGTTCCTTTGGCTGCCCACTTTGTCAGGAAAGGCCCAGGGAGCTCCTGCTTGGGGGCTTTGAACTAGAAGTGATGATGCCAAGAGTGAGCTGGGCCTGAGGATGAGGAGGAAGACTGGGATTTGTCAGCCGGGTGCGACTCTGGTGCCTGTGAAATCCCAGAGGACGGGTCAAAATTGGTGGTGTCCCAAAGGGCAACAGGGGCAGCTGCTGCCCCAGGGCACCAGTGTTGTGCTGCCTCTCAGCCAGACCCGCTGAGCCCCTTTCCTCCCGCCTCTCATAGGAGTTAGCCATGGAGACAGCAGTCATGCTCCTCCTGGCTGTGCTGGCCATCCTGCCCGAGCAGACCCACGATCAGCAGATCGATGTGGTCGCTGCGCAGCACATGAAGGAACGGGAGATTTTCCTCAGTGAGAAGATGACACGGCTGTGGGAGGACACTGAGCAGATCAGGGCTCTGGAAGAAGCCTCGCTCCTCTCCGTCTTGCAGCGCTGGCCCTGCTGGACGGTTGCAGCACCCCTGCTGGCTGAGCTCTGCTGGCTGGCCTGGCAATGGAAAGTTGCCTCTGGCAGCTGCCCTGAGCAGGACAGCTGCAGCGCAGAGGAGGAAGACCGGGACAAAGACGGCGGCGACAACAGGGACGAGGAGGAAGAAGATT
>NW_020956879.1:72459-73553 GCF_003031625.1 Empidonax traillii
TGGTGGCGTTTGCCTCAGTGGCCCTGCTACCATCTAAGGGTGCTGCTCTCATCCCGGTCTTGGAAGTTCCTGGGCATCAGAAGTGGCAGGCCAAGTAGTAGGATTGCATGCAGGCAGCTCGGCATCGGTAAGTGTCTCATGGGCGCAGCCATTTTGCTGGATGTTTACATCCTGAGTGGCGGAAGTGTTATGGTTGTTGGTATCCTGAAGGTTAGGGACTTCCGGGGCAGCATTGGTGACGTTAGTTACACAGGAGGGGAAAGGTGACGTGCCGGCAGGTGACGTGTTAGTGGGTGGATTTACGTTGGTCGTGGGGGAGGAGATAGGTGACGTATAGGTAGGTGGATCTACGTCTTCCCGCACTTGATCCCTCGCGCCGCACCCCCTGTCGTCATCTAGCCCGCGAGAATCTTCCCGCCCCTGGTATGACGCGCCGCTTTCGTCGTCGCCATTTTGTATGCAGCGGTTTTTATCATCAGGGTCATTGCTACTACATACAGTATTACACTCCTCATTGTTGTTCACTACCGTGCCGCTATCTCCTGAGGGACTGCTGCCATTTTGAGGGTGACTACATGCGGCAGAAGTTTTGCCGTAATTTTGCAAACTGCTATCATCATGGATATTAGCGGTTTGAGAACAGTCACTTTCATTTTTCTGGTTTTGGCATAGCTTTACAGTTGACTCCGGACTCTCCTCCTCCAATGATTTTTGTTTTACAGTGTCCTTGAATATTAAAAAGATTGTTGCCCAAGCTTTTGCAGTTTTTACAGCGTGATTGTCTCCCGTAAAGATAACAGCTGCTAGTGCAGATCCAATTTTTACCCATTCCGAGTGTGTTATAATTTCTGGAACAGGGTCTGTATTCATTCCTATGAATCCATTTGACTAAAGCTTTCAGGGAGCTTTTGTTTAAAGGATAGTCACTTCTTGTAATTAAAGCTTCCAAATAGGTATACATTTTAAGTTCTTCCCTTGAAAGGGTAGTTCCCATTGTTGCCGTTTCTATTTTTATATTTTTTATTGTAGTTTTGCGATTTTTTTTGTATTTTTTCTTTGTTAATAAGGGGTTTTGGAGACGGGGAAGGAAGGGA